>NC_136485.1:102359639-102654639 GCF_053919585.1 Euprymna scolopes
AGTTCGTATTTAACAAAATACTTTTTTCGGTGGCCGTTGAGTTCCAAAGCGACCTGCAGACTTAAAATAGCCCGGATCGGTAAGTGCACTAGCGCCATTTTTTTTATCTTAATCTTTTATTTTTAAAAGCTTTCCTGGCGAAGCCTACCTAAAATAAATTTGTCTAATTCCTAATTTCTTATGTTATTGGAAAAAAAGAAGGTAATTTTAAACGTTATTTTCGTTTTCAGCGACCCCGAATACCTTTAAGAGTAGTAATTTTAAAGGGATTTTCGAGAGTGGAGTACTTCTTCATATTTACCAAAAAAAAAAAAAAAAAAAAAAATAGCATCCCGGAATTTTGATAAAATTGTCCATTTTCTTACGTTCGTATATAAGAAAATACTTTTTTGGGTGGCCGTTGAGTTCCATGGCGACCAGCATACTTATCCGCTCATGTAAATTAAAAATGTTTGTAAGTGAGAAATTATCAATAAACCGTTTAGTTACTTTTTTATACTTCATGAAAAGAGTTAAGCCAACGTAATTACGTGAAAAATTATTAATAACTGTTTAGTAACTTTTTCCTTTTATTATTCTTGAGGATTAAAACTTTTTTACTCATGAAAAGAGTTAAGCCAACGTAAATAAATAAATAAATAAATGAATAAATGTTTGTACACGTGACAAATTATCAATAAATGGTTTAGTTACTTTTTGTTTTATTATTTATGAAAAGAGTTAAGCCAACGTAAGTAATGTTTGTAAAAGTGCCAAAGGCAACGTAAGTAAATAAATAACTAAAATATTACGTGCGCATGCGTTAGCCTTGCCTGAGGGGGGACTAAGGAACGACCATTAAATAAATCGCCATGGAACTCAACGTCCAAGGAGTACCAAAATAGTTTTCATGATATGAAGAAATTTCTTTTCCGAAAAGTGGGTGATCACTTTTCCATGTAAATTTACCTTAAAATGGGAACCCACTTTCTGGCAACTTGAGGAAGGGGGGCATTTATTTTCGTGTTTATTGGCTTAAATGTTTTTTGACAAGGCAGTTTGGTAAGCGAGTACATATTTAACAGCTCGCGTGAAAAATGCCCTCTCTCACATGGCCAGAAAGTGGGTGCTCATTCTAAGTTAAATTTATATTGAAAAGTGATCACTCACTTTTCGAAAAAGTAATTTCTTCATATCATGAAAACTTTCTTTTTGCGACAGAAACGGTTTGCAGATTCGTTTTTAGTACACTGAAATCTACAATTAAATATTTCGTTATATACGAACATGAGACGGGCCTTAAAGTAAAATAATACCGGATTTTGGGGGCAGATTTGCCGTTTAGTTGTACAAATATCCTCAAACAAGGTAATCACTAAAAGGGACTCTTAAAAGTCGTCACATGTATCGAGCAAAAGTTTAAAACCACTGATTATATGTCAGCCTACGTCACAGTAACATATATGGAGTGAGTTCCTAACAGTATTTTGTATAGTTTTTTAGTTTAAACTCCTTTTCCCAAAATTTCCCCAAACTTAACGTGTTCGATAGAGTCTGCCATCATTTGTATTTTTCAAATGTACCGATAAACACTGCATGTTTTTGAACTGATTAAACATTATACATTACATAAAAACACTAAATCTTATCCAGTTAGGTAGAAATTTAATTTTTTGACAACTTCTTATCCAGTTAGTAGAACATTTATTTTTTGACAACTTCTTTGTATCTGTGTTTAGTAATACAAACCCTTTTCATTTAATGTAACGTTTAGTCGGCTCGAAAAACAGTGTTTATCGGTGTATTTGAAAGATACAAATGGTGACAGACATTTTTGATTACGTTAAGTTTGAGAAAGTTAGTTAAAACTAAAAAAATTATACAAAATACTGTCACAAACCCACCGATTATTTCAGCCTATGTTGTGGTAACATATATTCGGTGGGTTTTTGACACTGTATTGTATAGTTTTTAGTTTTCGACTTACTTTCCCAAACTTAACGTATTCAACAGAGTCTGCAACCATTTCTGTTTTTCGAGCCGATTAAACATTTTACATTACATAAAAACACTAAGCAATTATCCAGTTAGGTAGAAACGTAACTTACCTTACCTTTGCTTTCATTTATTTGTTTTTGGACAACTTTTTCGAATCTGTGTATAGGAACCCCCACATCACTCAAATATTAATTACTAACTCACATTTTTCTATAAAGAAAAAAAAAACAAACAAAACATTTAGTGTTTCAACATTTTTGCTACGTTCAGCTTTATCCACTGATTGTTGGTCGAGCCCAAGCCATGATCGACAGTAATCCCGAGGATCAGGATCCAATTCTGTAAGAGTACCATTTTTCGCCTTTTTTGTTTTGGAGTGGATTGCTCTACTAAGAATATAAGAAACATGCATTTTCTCTTTTTATTAGAATTTTCCATTACACCAAAATGGAGTCACAGCAACGCGTGGCAGAGTACAGCTAGTATATATATATATATATATATATATATATATATATATATATATATATATATATAGTGAGACGCATAAATATCAGATACATGTTATTTTCTGTTATAAAATAACTTGTTATGTTAGCAATTTTACCTGATATTTGTTGATTAATATCTTGTAAAGTTGTTTTAGTTGCCTTATAAAAGAAAATAAAAAAACTCATTATTGAAGTCATCTTTTATGACAATTCGAAATATGGTACTCTTTTAAAATTTACAATCAAAACATAGTATTTTAAAAGACTTTAAATATTCACATTTTCGGGATTAAAAATGACAACAATATCTCGAGTTATGCGAGGTAGAATCGTTGAGAGTCACAAAAGAAGACAAGGTGACTACAAAATAAGCAAATAAATCAATCTTCTACTCAGTACATTATAAAATATTATCAGAAAATACACGTATATCGATGGTACAGCAAACCTTCAAAGAAATGAAAGACAAAGAAAATGAAATGAGAGTACTTAAAAGTGAATTAGCGAAAATGTGCAGAAAAAAAATTAACACTGACGTTGAGTGTGCTGGAATTTATGTAAGCAATGTACCATTAGAAAAGCTCTGTATCGTACTTCATTCAAGAAGTGTTTTTCTGAAAGTAAACATGAGAATACCCGATTAAAGTTTGTTGAAACTTATGAAAAGAAAAGTATGCAGTTGTGGGAAATATATCTCGTCAGATGAAACGAAATGTTAACTATTCAGAAGGAACACAGAGACCAGTGTTTGGCGAAAAATGGCGAAAATATCTTTAACAACGACAATGATCTCCAACATATCAAAAAGCTTACAAACGAATGATTTAAAAACACTCTCAATTGGTCATTTAGGTCTCCTGTTTTTAATGCAATTAAGAATTTGTGAAATACTTTGAAGGCTGAAGTTAATAAGCGGATCCAATAAATTATCAAGCAATTACAGAGATTATGCAAATAATAATCGGGTAATGTTATAGTGGCAACAGTGTGTGAGAAAACTTCTGGCAAACTATAGAAAGAGACTTGAAGCAGTGAAACAAAAGAGATACTACTAATTGAAGTATAGAATACTTTAGTATAGAATAATTTTTAACTTTGATGAAAAAATGTATTCACCCATAAGATTTGAATTCCCCTTCCATATACTTCTAAAACAATTGCTTATCAAGTATCAGGGAAAAAAGCGAACACAACTAGAGCTAAACATAGAACATCACATATTCAATACACACATACATACATACATACATACATACATAGAGACATATATATGTGTGTGTGTATATGTGTCTTTGTGTTATGCGTGTGTATATAATGGTTGTATATTAGTTACCAAAAGATGATAAATAAAAATAAAATTGTAATTCTTAATTTGTACAATTTGTAAAATAAATACCTCTAGCCACTTCCTCTCCTTTTTTCCATATTATAGCCTGCTTTTCATATACATTAAATCGTTGTACCTGCTGTTTTCTAGAGTAAAATTAAATGGGGTGGATAAACAGAATAAATCTTAACTTTAAATAATCTCTCTGAAAAGATGATCTACAGAAACAGGTATGCTTGTACGGATAAATATACGATGTATGTGTACATCTATATATATCTATAAAAGTGAAATTATGTGTGTGTGTGTACATTTCCCTATTAAACTACTCTATCAATTTTCAGTCTACCGACTCGAAGGTTGACATAAGGGGCATTGAGATTTGGTAAAATATTTTCTAGAGTTGTAAGACATGTTTAGCTTCAGAACAGTTTCCGATGGTTAGGTGTTCTACACAAGTCCTAGAGTTGACTGATTCTCAGTAGACGGTTCTGGAAGTGGAATTCACAGAGCAAAAGAGTATTCCCGTGTTGACACGAAGAAAACATGTGCGAAGTTGCATACAGAAAAGGTTTGATATTTATGGAACAATTCTGGTTTCTGATTGGTTGGTAACAGAACGTGAATTAATTTGATTCGTCAGTTCTTCGCAGCATCGTTTATAAATAGAATCTCCCGATTGTACGGGATCATACCCCCATTACTCGTCTTTTGGTTGTATACGATATTCATTGCGCTGATACTGTTATTATTATTGTTATTATTATTGTTATATATTGTTAAATTTGTTATTCCTCTTTCTTCTCTTCCCCCGTTGTTACCTTTTTAAGTCCCGGATCTTCGCGTTTTTTTTTCTCTCATTTCCCGTCGGCCATGGCATCTACCAGCTGTGAGCCGTCGGAACCTGTCAAGGAAAGGCAAGAAGAGGAGAATGCAGTCTGGAAGAAGCCGCCAGCAGTAAAAATAGACGTAGAATCGTTTCTTGAAGAAGCCAAGAAATGCATAGAGCATGTCACCACGAATGGCATCAAGGTGGAACAACTACGGATGGATGAATTTGCCAAAAAGACAATTTCACTTTTTGTCATCGACAGAAAAACCAAGAAGCTGATTAGATCAACCAAAGACACCGTGACAAAGTTAATTGCGACTGTGGGAATGAGAGCGGAAAGGATAACCAAGACAAAGGGCTACAACACCTGGGCAGCCCTATTTAAATCTCCAGAAGATTGCATTAAGCTCTCGAAAAACGAAATCATCACTCCAGAATACATTCTGAGGATGGAATACCTGGGACGGAGACGGACAACCATTTCCATATTCGAAGTCCCAGGTGTAATACCAGGGGAATATTTGGCGGCGTATTTACTGCAATACGGAGACATCTCTGGAGTAAACGTCGACCAGTACAATGGTGTCTGGTCGTTTGATATTTTGCTGAATAAGGAGGCATACTATAAGATACCATACTACATCGAGGCACAGGAGGAGAAACTACCTATAGTAGTGGCAGGAAGGCGTCCGGCTTGCTGGATATGCGGAGAAGTGGGGCACTTAACGTATACGTGCCCCAAGAAGCAAACAACGTCGAGAAACCAAAAAAATCGGGTATTACCACATTTAGAGCCGGGTGCACAACCTGGATTTAAAATACCAGAACCGACAGATAAAACTAATCCTCCCAGTCTATCAACTGACAAGATCGAAGCAGTTTATAACACCGAAGCTGCATCACCAGAGAAAGGTGAATGGAAAACCGTACCAATCAGAAAAGCAGCATCACCAACCTATGCAAAATCCTTAACAAAGGAACAAAAAGTTGAAATACGTTCGAGCAAAGACCCCGGAGGGAATAAATATAAAGAACTGCTAAAATTAAAAGAATCTCTCGATGAAAAACGAAAAGAAAAAATACACGTTCCCTTCCCAGAGTCCCTGTTCCCGGAGAAACCCAACCCAAAAGAAAAACGTTCCCCCCAAAAAATTCCAGCCCCAATAGTTTCTACACCCCCGACTAGAGGGAAAAATATGACCTCTCTAGGCGCTCCTCCCAAAAAGAGAAGCTCGAGACCTTCCCCCTTCTGCACTCCTGCTAACACGCCTCAAAGCACTCCTCCCCCTTCTCCCATGAAAACAGATATGCCCCCTCCCACTCCGACAGATAAAAAAAGGCAAAGGAGCCCCTCTTCCGAGAGAGAATCCCGAAAAAAAAAATCTCCCCTTTTTTTTACAGGCAAAGCAGTTTGTCATATCTCAACCGAAAGAGAAACTGTGATGAAAGCACACAAGAATAAGGATTATAAAAATTTGCTAGCCTTAAAAAATATAAAGAAAAAGGATACCACTAACCCCGAAAACTTCCCCAAAGCCCCAAGATTATTGACTGTAGTAAGGCCCAGAGCAGAGGCCAGTGGAGTGTGGACAATGATGGAGGAAGCAAATAGCGCTTTTAATTTGTTTCCTCCAGCCGTTTTTTTCAATGATAACGACATACAAAAAATGAAAGACTCATGTATTGGACGGGTCCCTATCAAAATGCATCCATCATTGTATAGGGCCATTAAACTAACCTTTCCTCTTGACATCGGCGGTTTGTCCCCTGACGGGTCAATCACCACTGAGATGACCACTGGATCCATGGGGACAGCTGTCGGTGTCTTGACACCGTCTATGTTTGATCAGGATTCCCAACCCTAAATAGCTCAGGATGGCTTCTTTAAGATTAGCTAGTTTAAATGTCCGAGGGTTGAGGGACGCCTCTCGTAAACTTCGAGTTGCACGCGACCTTCAACGCCTTGGTGTGGATGTATGTTGTCTACAGGAGACTCACTTTATTCCAAGTGACTATCAGGATGTGCTCCTTAGAGACTTTCAGCTCTACTCAGCACATTATGATACCCACGCAAGGGGGGTTACCTGGCTAGTTAAGCGCACTCTTGATGCATCGTGTGACCCTATTTATGCAGATCCAGAGGGAAGATTGCTCGTTCTGGATGTTACCGTAAAGGATGTGGCATTTCGTTTTATTGGGGTTTATGCGCCCAATAACCGTACTGAGCTAGTTTCCTTTTTTCGGCGAATCGAGCCTTTCATGAATTCGTCTCGACGGTTAGTTTTAGCGGGAGACTGGAACGCGGTCCTAGATCCCGAGTTAGATCGTGGGGTTAATACCACAAGGGATACTAACCAGAACCGGGATGCTAAAGCGTTTCGAGACTTTGTCGACAAGTTTGATCTTGTCGATAAATTTCGGAACGAAAAACCCGGGGATTTAGCATGGACTTGGACAGGTAGACGCGGCTCCGATCCGGTGCAGCTTTCGAGTTACATCGATCGGTTCTTAGTTAGGAGAGTCGACCTAGGGCTTTTAGACTGTCCAAGTTTTCATAGTATAGTTTATTCGGACCATAGGCTTGTCCGGGTTCGAGTAAACTTAGATAGTGTTAAACCTAGGATGGCTAGTTACTGGAAGTTCAACACGTCGTTGTTCGATGTGAAGGACTTCCGGGAACAGCTTCTACTAACAATACAGAGGGAATTGACGGGGGCTATCATCGGGAATAAGTGGTGGGGCAACCTTAAAAAAGTCATTAGGTCCTTCGCTGCTGATTTTAGTCGCCGGCTCAACCGTAGTTCTAGAGCAGCGAAAGCGGCGCTAGAAGATAGATTAGAAAGGGCGGTGGAGGAGGGGGATAGTGCTAGCTATACTATAGTTAAGGCTGAACTGGACTCCTTGGATAACAGGGAGGACCAGGGATTATTAGTTAGGGCTAGATTAAAAAGAGCGCCAAACGAGGCAACAAACATGGCCGCGTCACTGCGTGCGGAGGAGTTTCGACGTTCTGCAGATCGGCACATCGCCAGTGTCACATTGCCGGACGGACGAACCGTAACTTCAAACGACGGAATCTTGGAGGGTTTTCGGACTCATTTTCAGGAGCTTTTTACCAAGGAGCCCGGTCTGACTATTGAACAGTTTGACACCTATTTAGCCGACTTTTCTCGCCTGGAGGCGACCGAAGCAGCTAGGTGTGAAGGTAGCATAAAAGAGGAAGAAGTCATTGAGGCCTTGAAACAGGTCGGGCTAGACAGGACCCCTGGGATAGATGGTCTGCCCTACGAGGTGTATTTGAGGCTGTCGCCCATTTTTATTCCTTTGCTGACCGTACTTTTTAACTCCTGGTATAGGAACGGGTGCATACCTCAGTACTTTACCAGGGGGATCATTAAATTGTTACGCAAAGATAAAAATGGAGGGGATGGGATAGGTAATTTCCGGCCCTTAACGATGTTAAACACAGAGTTAAAGATTTTGGCCAAGATCTTAGCAAATCGTCTGCAGATTGTCTTACACCGTCTAATAAGTCCCGAACAGACTTGTTCTGTTAAGGGCCGGACGATTCAAGATAATTTGCACACGATACGCTTGATCGTAGAAAAAGTCGACACAGAAGCCGCGCTGATTAATTTAGATCAGTCCAAAGCATTCGACAGAGTAGACCATCATTACCTAGAGGCTGTTCTTCGCTCGGCTGGGTTTGGTCCCCAGTTTCGCTCTTGGATTTGCCTCTTGTATGCCAACCCCGGTGCTATGGTTGAAGTGAATGGGGTGAGGTCGAAACCCTTCATGTTAACAAGATCGATCCGTCAAGGTTGTCCGTTATCCCCAATGTTATATGTGCTGGCGCTTGAGCCATATTTGCGCCAGCTTCGGGTGAATCCGGTCCTTCGCGGGATTACTTTGCCAGGTGGCTCTACCCCGGTAAAGTATACCGCCTATGCTGACGACGTGACTGTGCTTGTAACGAGCAGTGCCGAGATTAGAGTCGTTGACATAGAAACAAGTCGGTATGCCAAGGTCACAGGGGCCATAATTAACTACGTTAAGTCTATTGGCTTACGTATCGGTGCCTGGAGGGGTATGCCCCTTCAGGGACCCTTTGGTTGGGCTGATGGGCCATGCAAGCTACTCGGCGTCTGGTTTGGTCCCGGTCTCCAGCTGGAGAAAAATTGGTCGGAGGTATTGGAAGCGGTCAAGGTCGCATCTCATTTGTGGGCCTTGAGAAATCTGTCTTTGAAGGGTCGGGCGGAGGTATGCAATTCTCATATCTACCCCCTGATCCTTTACCGTCTATCAGTACTTCCACTCCCAGAGACCACACTAGTTGATCTGGTGCGTGCTCTTTTCGCGTTCTTATGGCGCGGAAAGCAAGCCATGGTTACCCGGGAGGTCTGTTACCTGCATCCGTCTGAAGGCGGTCTGGGTATGCCTAGTGTAGAAATACGTAGACACACTCTTAGGCTGATATACCTGGATCGAATGTGTACACCAAGTGAGGGAAACGGTGTCTTCTGGATAGAAGACACTAAGAAAGTCTTTCAGGCTTTGGAGAGTGTGCATTCGGCTGAGGGGGAGGCACACAGGTTGCCCCGAAACGAGTGCCCTTTCTATCGCGAGTGTCGGCAGGCCTTGAGATTTCTTCTACGGGTCAAAGAAAGCCTCTCTGACACCCAGCTGTTGTCTCGCAAAGCGCTATATCGGGCGTTAGTGAGGGGATCCGTTCGAGACAAAAAGATTGAGGAGTTCGGTTTTACGAAGGAGGAGCGCCGCTTAATATGGCCTTGGGCGCCTGGGTCGAGCTGCTTCGATAATTACGAGGCATCACTCACCTGGCTGGTAATACGAAATGCTCTCTGGGTCGGCAAAAGACTTTACGCAGCGGGTTTTACGGAGACACCCAATTGTGTCCGATGCGGAGAATGGGAGGAAGACCTTGATCATGCTTTCTTCCACTGCGCCATCGTTCGACCGTTGTGTGAGTTAGTTGAAGGCTTCACGGTTCGCATGCTGAGCGAGCGGTTTTTTGTGCTGGAGTCGGTTTCCCCGTGCTGCAACTGGGCACCGACCATGAAGAAAGAAGAACGCTATGTTTTTCTGTGTTTACTAGCAGTTATGAGAGGCGTGATTTGGACGACGCGACAGAAGGAGGTTTACGGAGATGAGACCTTCACTGCTCCCCAGCTTGTCCTCATTTTCAAATATCGATTGAAAATGCGAATTAAGCTGGAGAAGGTGAAACTCGCTCCTGTGAATTTCAACAACAGGTGGGTGAAAGTTTCGCGACTGTGTAAAGTGAATGGAGCTAGTCTTGAATTTCTTTTTTGAGTGGCTTAGGTTTTTTTTAAGGATTTTGGGTAACCTGATCAAACATAGACATGCATCGGACCTCCTAGAGTAGGCTAGTTAGGCATTTTTGTTCGATTTTTAACTTAGCTAGAGTATGCATGCTGTCATCGCCCCAATCCCCTTTTTGGTTTCCCCTGTCCCAGCGTTCCTCGTTTTTTTTTTTTTTTTTTTTTTTTTTTTTTCTCCCCACTTTTGGTTCGATAACCCCCAATCCCGGCCCCTTAGGTGACGGATAAACTGTTTTGCCAGAGATGTAGGCCATTTTTGTTGTGTTTGAATAAAGTTAGCTTTCGTGGGACCTACATTTTTCGACTGACAAAACTTTTTATCCGCCACAATTACTAGTGAGGGGGTTCCTTTTACTAACCACTTTTTATCATTGTATATTTTTCATACGATTTTGTAAATAAGATTTTTATCCCCAACCCCCCACATCATGTATATATATTTGTAACTTTCGGGTTTAAAGTAGGATGTCCACAGAGTGATTTTGGTATTTTGGTGAAAGAGTCTAGTTAAGTTAACGTTATGTTAGTTAGGTCAACATTAACCCCCACCCCCTTTTTCGGCCTTGTGCCACATTTTTATTTGTATTTTTGTCAAATAAAATAAATATTTACCCCCATTACTCGTCTTTTGGTTGTATACGATATTCATTGCGCTGATACTGTTATTATTATTGTTATTATTATTGTTATATATTGTTAAATTTGTTATTCCTCTTTCTTCTCTTCCCCCGTTGTTACCTTTTTAAGTCCCGGATCTTCGCGTTTTTTTTTCTCTCATTTCCCGTCGGCCATGGCATCTACCAGCTGTGAGCCGTCGGAACCTGTCAAGGAAAGGCAAGAAGAGGAGAATGCAGTCTGGAAGAAGCCGCCAGCAGTAAAAATAGACGTAGAATCGTTTCTTGAAGAAGCCAAGAAATGCATAGAGCATGTCACCACGAATGGCATCAAGGTGGAACAACTACGGATGGATGAATTTGCCAAAAAGACAATTTCACTTTTTGTCATCGACAGAAAAACCAAGAAGCTGATTAGATCAACCAAAGACACCGTGACAAAGTTAATTGCGACTGTGGGAATGAGAGCGGAAAGGATAACCAAGACAAAGGGCTACAACACCTGGGCAGCCCTATTTAAATCTCCAGAAGATTGCATTAAGCTCTCGAAAAACGAAATCATCACTCCAGAATACATTCTGAGGATGGAATACCTGGGACGGAGACGGACAACCATTTCCATATTCGAAGTCCCAGGTGTAATACCAGGGGAATATTTGGCGGCGTATTTATTGCAATACGGAGACATCTCTGGAGTAAACGTCGACCAGTACAATGGTGTCTGGTCGTTTGATATTTTGCTGAATAAGGAGGCATACTATAAGATACCATACTACATCGAGGCACAGGAGGAGAAACTACCTATAGTAGTGGCAGGAAGGCGTCCGGCTTGCTGGATATGCGGAGAAGTGGGGCACTTAACGTATACGTGCCCCAAGAAGCAAACAACGTCGAGAAACCAAAAAAATCGGGTATTACCACATTTAGAGCCGGGTGCACAACCTGGATTTAAAATACCAGAACCGACAGATAAAACTAATCCTCCCAGTCTATCAACTGACAAGATCGAAGCAGTTTATAACACCGAAGCTGCATCACCAGAGAAAGGTGAATGGAAAACCGTACCAATCAGAAAAGCAGCATCACCAACCTATGCAAAATCCTTAACAAAGGAACAAAAAGTTGAAATACGTTCGAGCAAAGACCCCGGAGGGAATAAATATAAAGAACTGCTAAAATTAAAAGAATCTCTCGATGAAAAACGAAAAGAAAAAATACACGTTCCCTTCCCAGAGTCCCTGTTCCCGGAGAAACCCAACCCAAAAGAAAAACGTTCCCCCCCAAAAATTCCAGCCCCAATAGTTTCTACACCCCCGACTAGAGGGAAAAATATGACCTCTCTAGGCGCTCCTCCCAAAAAGAGAAGCCCGAGACCTTCCCCCTTCTGCACTCCTGCTAACACGCCTCAAAGCACTCCTCCCCCTTCTCCCATGAAAACAGATATGCCCCCTCCCACTCCGACAGATAAAAAAAGGCAAAGGAGCCCCTCTTCCGAGAGAGAATCCCGAAAAAAAAAATCTCCCCTTTTTTTTACAGGCAAAGCAGTTTGTCATATCTCAACCGAAAGAGAAACTGTGATGAAAGCACACAAGAATAAGGATTATAAAAATTTGCTAGCCTTAAAAAATATAAAGAAAAAGGATACCACTAACCCCGAAAACTTCCCCAAAGCCCCAAGATTATTGACTGTAGTAAGGCCCAGAGCAGAGGCCAGTGGAGTGTGGACAATGATGGAGGAAGCAAATAGCGCTTTTAATTTGTTTCCTCCAGCCGTTTTTTTCAATGATAACGACATACAAAAAATGAAAGAATCATGTATTGGACGGGTCCCTATCAAAATGCATCCATCATTGTATAGGGCCATTAAACTAACCTTTCCTCTTGACATCGGCGGTTTGTCCCCTGACGGGTCAATCACCACTGAGATGACCACTGGATCCATGGGGACAGCTGTCGGTGTCTTGACACCGTCTATGTTTGATCAGGATTCCCAACCCTAAATAGCTCAGGATGGCTTCTTTAAGATTAGCTAGTTTAAATGTCCGAGGGTTGAGGGACGCCTCTCGTAAACTTCGAGTTGCACGCGACCTTCAACGCCTTGGTGTGGATGTATGTTGTCTACAGGAGACTCACTTTATTCCAAGTGACTATCAGGATGTGCTCCTTAGAGACTTTCAGCTCTACTCAGCACATTATGATACCCACGCAAGGGGGGTTACCTGGCTAGTTAAGCGCACTCTTGATGCATCGTGTGACCCTATTTATGCAGATCCAGAGGGAAGATTGCTCGTTCTGGATGTTACCGTAAAGGATGTGGCATTTCGTTTTATTGGGGTTTATGCGCCCAATAACCGTACTGAGCTAGTTTCCTTTTTTCGGCGAATCGAGCCTTTCATGAATTCGTCTCGACGGTTAGTTTTAGCGGGAGACTGGAACGCGGTCCTAGATCCCGAGTTAGATCGTGGGGTTAATACCACAAGGGATACTAACCAGAACCGGGATGCTAAAGCGTTTCGAGACTTTGTCGACAAGTTTGACCTTGTCGATAAATTTCGGAACGAAAAACCCGGGGATTTAGCATGGACTTGGACAGGTAGACGCGGCTCCGATCCGGTGCAGCTTTCGAGTTACATCGATCGGTTCTTAGTTAGGAGAGTCGACCTAGGGCTTTTAGACTGTCCAAGTTTTCATAGTATAGTTTATTCGGACCATAGGCTTGTCCGGGTTCGAGTAAACTTAGATAGTGTTAAACCTAGGATGGCTAGTTACTGGAAGTTCAACACGTCGTTGTTCGATGTGAAGGACTTCCGGGAACAGCTTCTACTAACAATACAGAGGGAATTGACGGGGGCTATTATCGGGAATAAGTGGTGGGGCAACCTTAAAAAAGTCATTAGGTCCTTCGCTGCTGATTTTAGTCGCCGGCTCAACCGTAGTTCTAGAGCAGCGAAAGCGGCGCTAGAAGATAGATTAGAAAGGGCGGTGGAGGAGGGGGATAGTGCTAGCTATACTATAGTTAAGGCTGAACTGGACTCCTTGGATAACAGGGAGGACCAGGGATTATTAGTTAGGGCTAGATTAAAAAGAGCGCCAAACGAGGCAACAAACATGGCCGCGTCACTGCGTGCGGAGGAGTTTCGACGTTCTGCAGATCGACACATCGCCAGTGTCACATTGCCGGACGGACGAACCGTAACTTCAAACGACGGAATCTTGGAGGGTTTTCGGACTCATTTTCAGGAGCTTTTTACCAAGGAGCCCGGTCTGACTATTGAACAGTTTGACACCTATTTAGCCGACTTTTCTCGCCTGGAGGCGACCGAAGCAGCTAGGTGTGAAGGTAGCATAAAAGAGGAAGAAGTCATTGAGGCCTTGAAACAGGTCGGGCTAGACAGGACCCCTGGGATAGATGGTCTGCCCTACGAGGTGTATTTGAGGCTGTCGCCCATTTTTATTCCTTTGCTGACCGTACTTTTTAACTCCTGGTATAGGAATGGGTGCATACCTCAGTACTTTACCAGGGGGATCATTAAATTGTTACGCAAAGATAAAAATGGAGGGGATGGGATAGGTAATTTCCGGCCCTTAACGATGTTAAACACAGAGTTAAAGATTTTGGCCAAGATCTTAGCAAATCGTCTGCAGATTATCTTACACCGTCTAATAAGTCCCGAACAGACTTGTTCTGTTAAGGGCCGGACGATTCAAGATAATTTGCACACGATACGCTTGATCGTAGAAAAAGTCGACACAGAAGCCGCGCTGATTAATTTAGATCAGTCCAAAGCATTCGACAGAGTAGACCATCATTACCTAGAGGCTGTTCTTCGCTCGGCTGGGTTTGGTCCCCAGTTTCGCTCTTGGATTTGCCTCTTGTATGCCAACCCCGGTGCTATGGTTGAAGTGAATGGGGTGAGGTCGAAACCCTTCATGTTAACAAGATCGATCCGTCAAGGTTGTCCGTTATCCCCAATGTTATATGTGCTGGCGCTTGAGCCATATTTGCGCCAGCTTCGGGTGAATCCGGTCCTTCGCGGGATTACTTTGCCAGGTGGCTCTACCCCGGTAAAGTATACCGCCTATGCTGACGACGTGACTGTGCTTGTAACGAGCAGTGCCGAGATTAGAGTCGTTGACATAGAAACAAGTCGGTATGCCAAGGTCACAGGGGCCATAATTAACTACGTTAAGTCTATTGGCTTACGTATCGGTGCCTGGAGGGGTATGCCCCTTCAGGGACCCTTTGGTTGGGCTGATGGGCCATGCAAGCTACTCGGCGTCTGGTTTGGTCCCGGTCTCCAGCTGGAGAAAAATTGGTCGGAGGTATTGGAAGCGGTCAAGGTCGCATCTCATTTGTGGGCCTTGAGAAATCTGTCTTTGAAGGGTCGGGCGGAGGTATGCAATTCTCATATCTACCCCCTGATCCTTTACCGTCTATCAGTACTTCCACTCCCGGAGACCACACTAGTTGATCTGGTGCGTGCTCTTTTCGCGTTCTTATGGCGCGGAAAGCAAGCCATGGTTACCCGGGAGGTCTGTTACCTGCATCCGTCTGAAGGCGGTCTGGGTATGCCTAGTGTAGAAATACGTAGACACACTCTTAGGCTGATATACCTGGATCGAATGTGTACACCAAGTGAGGGAAACGGTGTCTTCTGGATAGAAGACACTAAGAAAGCCTTTCAGGCTTTGGAGAGTGTGCATTCGGCTGAGGGGGAGGCACACAGGTTGCCCCGAAACGAGTGCCCTTTCTATCGCGAGTGTCGGCAGGCCTTGAGATTTCTTCTACGGGTCAAAGAAAGCCTCTCTGACACCCAGCTGTTGTCTCGCAAAGCGCTATATCGGGCGTTAGTGAGGGGATCCGTTCGAGACGAAAAGATTGAGGAGTTCGGTTTTACGAAGGAGGAGCGCCGCTTAGTATGGCCTTGGGCGCCTGGGTCGAGCTGCTTCGATAATTACGAGGCATCACTCACCTGGCTGGTAATACGAAATGCTCTCTGGGTCGGCAAAAGACTTTACGCAGCGGGTTTTACGGAGACACCCAATTGTGTCCGATGCGGAGAATGGGAGGAAGACCTTGATCATGCTTTCTTCCACTGCGCCATCGTTCGACCGTTGTGTGAGTTAGTTGAAGGCTTCACGGTTCGCATGCTGAGCGAGCGGTTTTTTGTACTGGAGTCGGTTTCCCCGTGCTGCAACTGGGCACCGACCATGAAGAAAGAAGAACGCTATGTTTTTCTGTGTTTACTAGCAGTTATGAGAGGCGTGATTTGGACGACGCGACAGAAGGAGGTTTACGGAGATGAGACCTTCACTGCTCCCCAGCTTGTCCTCATTTTCAAATATCGATTGAAAATGCGAATTAAGCTGGAGAAGGTGAAACTCGCTCCTGTGAATTTCAACGACAGGTGGGTGAAAGTTTCGCGACTGTATAAAGTGAATGGAGCTAGTCTTGAATTTCTTTTTTGAGTGGCTTAGGTTTTTTTTAAGGATTTTGGGTAACCTGATCAAACATAGACATGCATCGGACCTCCTAGAGTAGGCTAGTTAGGCATTTTTGTTCGATTTTTAACTTAGCTAGAGTATGCATGCTGTCATCGCCCCAATCTCCCTTTTTGGTTTTCCCTGTCCCAGCGTCCCTCGTTTTTTTTTTTTTTTTTTTTTTTTTTTCTCTTCCCCCACTTTTGGTTCGATAACCCCCAAGCCCGGCCCCTTAGGTGACGGATAAACTGTTTTGCCAGAGATGTAGGCCATTTTTGTTGTGTTTGAATAAAGTTAGCTTTCGTGGGACCTACATCTTTTCGACTGACAAAACTTTTTATCCGCCACAATTAGTAGTGAGGGGGTTCTTTTTACTAACCACTTTTTATCATTGTATATTTTTCATACGATTTTGTAAATAAGATTTTTATCCCCAACCCCCCACATCATGTATATATAATTGTAACTTTCGGGTTTAAAGTAGGATGTCCACAGAGTGATTTTGGTATTTTGGTGAAAGAGTCTAGTTAAGTTAACGTTATGTTAGTTAGGTCAACATTAACCCCCACCCCCTTTTTTCGGCCTTGTGCCACATTTTTATTTGTATTTTTGTCAAATAAAATAAATATTTACCCCCATTACTCGTGATGGGGAAGGTCTCCTAGTGGCTTCAGCTGCAGAAAGACACGGTAGAAGTACTCGTCAAGGGATTCATTACTTGACATTCAGCCCGACAGGTGAAGGGCCGGGAACCAGCCCAGCACCTGTCGGACTGAGGTACACCGCCTGGGTAATACCTAGGAGGTCCATCCTCCCTGGCTTTGCCACTGGGCTTTCCAGTGGAGTAAGTTTATCGCTTACTGCCTGAGGCGCCCCGACTGAGGAATGCCGACGGGGTTACTCAGGCAATTTTTACAATTGCAGGAGTGCCCTTCCTTTAGGGGAGCCTGCTGGATCCTCACCTTCCGGGCCTTGTGCCAAATTTTGGTGTGGTGGATATCAAATAAATAACTACCTCCATTACACTCTGTATGACGGGAAGTGTCTCCTAGCGGCTTCGGCTGCAGGGAGACAGGGTAGAGTACTTGTCGAGGATTCGTTCTTGACACTCAGCCCGAGTGGTAAGGGGCCGGAAACCGGCCAGAACCTGTCAGACTGAGGTACACCGCTTGGGTGCTACCTAGGAGGTCCACCCTCCCAGGCTTTGTCATCGAGCTTTCCGGTTGGACAAGTTAATTGCTTGTCGCCTGATGTTCCCCTACCGGGGAATGCCGACGGGGGTGCACAGGAAATTTTTATTGAGGCGAGAGCGCCCCTTCTTTAGGGGAGCTCGACTGTTCATTTTGCTGTGGTAAACAGAAAATAAATATCTACCCCCATTGCACTCTGTATAATGGGGTGTTCCCCTAGCGGCTTCGGCTACAAGGAGACAGGTTAGAGTGTTCGTCTAGGATTCGTTCTTGATACTCAGCGCGACAGGGGAGAGGCCGGGAACCTGACTAGCACCTGTCGGACTGAAGTACACCGCTTGGGTACTACCTAGGAGATCCACCCTTCCAGGCCTTGCCACCGGGCTTTCCTGTGGGGCAAGTTTATTGCTTGTCGCCTGAGGCGCCCCTATCGGGGAATGCCGACGGAGGTGCCCAGGCAATTTTTGTTAAGGCAAGAGTGCCCCTCCTTAAGGGGAGCTTGCCTATTCTCTACGTTCCGGCCTTGTGCCACATTTTGCTGCGGTGGATAGCAGATAAATATTACCCCCATTAGAGTTCAAAAATATTGCATCCTCCTATTTTTTATAATGGGGAAGTCCTTTTGGTTCATTTTGCTCCAAAATAAATATATATTTTTATATTCAATTATACATAATAAAATTAGAAATCATTTGGATCTTTAAATGTTTGCATGTGAAAAGAAGCCATCTTTAATTTTGTTCAAATGTAAAACATGCATATATGTGTACAGAGAAGAGAAATAAAATAAATGGATTTTTATTTTTACCTTAAAAAGGGATGGGCGTGTCAAAAAGAAAGCTATTTCTTAAATTTAATTATGCAGTTTTGTTAAAAAACGCATACACTTATACACATAAATAAATATACACATAAATAAATATACACATAAATAAATATACATATAAATAAATATACATATAAATAAATATACATATAAATAAATATACATATAAATACATATGCATATAAATAAATATGCATATAAATAATAATAAATATACATATAAATAAATATACACATAAATGAATATACACACAAATAAATATACATATAAATAAATACACATATAAATAAATATACATATAAATAAATATACATATAAATACATATACATATAATAAATATACATATAAATAAATATACATATAAATAAATATACATGCAATATGTATCCGTTAAAAAGAGTATTTTTTGTTAATAATTTGTTAATCTGATGAAGAAGAAAGAAAACTAATGTGCATAAAAAGTAAAAGTCAATTATAATTTATTCACGCCTTAAAATAAGCATGCACAAATTATTTGTCAAAAAAAAATTCACAAAGAAAATATTTTCAAAAAAATTTCACAAAGAAAATGTTTTCAAAACAGTGACTTTTTTCACGTTTTTTAAATTTGTTTATTTCAGTAAAAGTATTAGTTAGGCATTAGTAGGTTAAAATGTTAATACAATAATGATACGTCGGTATTAGAACGTGAATTAATTTGATTCGTCAATTCGAGATCAATTTTAGATATAGATTCCTTTATAACTTGATGTGAGCTTGAAACAATAAATGTTAAGGGGTCATAATAGGGGTCAAATTTTTAAAATATTGACCTTTTTCTTACTCAGCATACACCTCCTAACACACGGCAGCGCCGGGCTGAAATGCTAGTTATTATTATTATTATATAGTAAGAAAAAACAAGTTAGTCAATTAGAATCAAATACGTAGTCCACATAATAATCAGAGCACGTTGCGATACGTATCAGACGCGGTGGTAAAGCAAAATAAAATCAACTGTATGCAAACAATATGCAAGACTTCTGTTACGAACGACGTTCGGTTACTGAGAGCGCAGAACAATGCTGGCGTCAAGGGGTGCACGTTCGCGTAAGAAAAAAAGCAAACGTTACACCTACACACATTGTAATTGTTCAAACGAATGGCTACCACGGTTCACATACTGTAGAATCCCATTTGTATGTAAGAGCATCATTCTAAACATTAACATGGCTGATGTGCTGGAAAGAAACTGAAGTAAATAGATGACAAAATATAAACATTAACAACACTATATAACAGTTATTTCTTCCTGTTAGTATATAATTTTCTTTTCAATTAAACTACAGAAAAATCCTTTATGAAGGAGATTATTCTACTGCTCAAGAAATCCCTAGTTACTGATGCAGTTCTTATATGAGCGAATTACGTATTAAAATCGAGTTCTGTTGCCACATTTGGAAACGATCAAGCTGAGAACACAGTTTTACTCTCTTTACAAGATGAGCATCGATTTTCTAGTTTAGATTAATCCATGTGTGTCCCTTTTCTCTAAAAATTCTTTCGCAGAGTATAAGCGTTTCTAGGCCTTCTCCACTTTACCGATATTGCCATCGAAGTTAGTCGACATACGTTCAATCCTGGTCGCTTTTTGCAAGACATTTCCAGCAAGAACTATTTTTTCAATCACGATTGGATTGAACTTTTTTCTTAGAGAGTGTTTAAAATGTAGTTGAATTTCCGATGAAAAAAAAAGATTTATATTTTTGCCCGAGAGACACGTTGCAGCAAACCTGCGCCCCTAAAGACTACAACATACAACATATATATATATATATATATATATATATATATATATATATATATATATATATATAATGGGTTGAGAAATTCCAACGAGAGAAAGATGTATATTTTAATAAGGGGGTGATCACGAACAATGTATTTTTTAACATTATTTTATTATTCCGTGTTTTGATTTTTCATTGAAAATTATGTTTAGATTATTCTATTAATGTTTTTAAATCATTGAAATCATATAACGCGTTTCAAACGTTCTGTTAAGCGTCCTCTTCAGAAAGTATTTAAAATGTTTAGAATATATTCAAGATGTGTTAAAAATGTAAAAGAACATTTTCGTAGTTCATTTGAAATGTTTCCGATAGGTGGAAATATGTATAAAGGATTCTACTTTTCATTCGTATGTTCAATTTTTATTACTGGTTCATTGGGCTGGACTGGGGTCACTGATGTCATCTCTCTCTCTCTCTCTCTCTCTGCTTGTGTTTCTATTCATCTTTCTTTGTTTTTTCTCATTTGTTTCCTTTTATACTCTTACTTGTGTGGGGGTGAGAGCCCATTGGTACTTGGTCAACTGGGTGCATAGGGTATGATGTGTGTGTACGTGTGTGCGTGCGTGTGTGTGTAGGTGTGTGAGTGTGTGTTTTCTTTTATTGGTTTGAAGAATGTATGTTCTGTTTCATAGTATTATAAAGTTAACTTCCCTAGAAAAGTAACTGTGATCCAAGGTCGTTACTAATGTGTGTGTGGTAGGAGGGGGGACCAGCTACTCTGAAATAGGGGTAGGGATGTTTTCATTCAATTTTGATATTTATTTTTTGGATTCTTAGATTTTAGTATTGTGATTTTTCGTTTCAGTCTTAGACTGTTCGGGTCTTCTTAATATTATGTTTGTTTAGACAAAGAGGGGTATTTATAAATATACTTAGGGGATTTTTAATGTTTCTATTTATTTGTCTCCCCATTTGGGTATGGCCAGACCCAGGATCGGTTCTTACTGTGGAGAAGATCTCGTTCAACAGACGAGAGTGGCCACTTAGAGGGGTATAGGTATGGGAGGAGGGAATATAGAAGTGGTGATAGTTATCTCAATCATGAAGGATTTCTCCTCCACTGACTGAGGGGAGCGAGGTGTTGGAACAGATATTACACTATGGTTCTAGGTGTTTCCTAGTGTTGTTGGTTTCGAGGTTAAGTAGGGTTGGTATTGTTCAATATGTTGTATTAGAGGCATGAGTATTATCTGTGTGTGGCTGTATGCGTGTGTGCCTGTGTGTGTTTTAATATGTCGGTTCTGATTTATGTGTGGGTGTGTACATGTATATGTACGTGCATGCGAGTGTGTCTTGCATTTCATATTTTTGTGTGTTGATATTAGGCTCTGTTTAGTTCGAGAGTGAATCTTGTAATGAAAATTTTTACTGTGTAAGTAAATAAAAATAATTGTCTGTTTGGAAGATTGACATTATTTTGAAGCTATTTCCACTGCATCTGTGTACCTGTTTTGAAACATAGAGGTGTCTGTTATCTGCAATTTTGATGTTGTGTTTGTGTTGGAAGTATTTTTGGGGTCGGTTTCGTAGTGTGAGGTACTGGGGTGGGTGTTGTAAGGACTGTTTTCTGTTGGTTGATACCTACAGGGGTGATTTTGTTCCATTGAGTGGTTTCGGTGGGAATTGTAAAGTAGGGGGATTGTTTGGTGGTTTGTATGGGTGGGGTGGGGTAAGAGATAGTGGGTTCTTGACTAAGTTGAGTGACGTGATTGGTAGCAACTATTTTCGTATTGTTATGGGAGGTTGTATTTTTTAGTACTGTCGTGTGGTGGTAAGTTGTCGGTTGTTGGTATGTTGATTTTTGGCGCATTTTGGTAGTAGTATTTGTATTTGTATGGTGCCTGTGTTCTTGTGTCGATGTGTGGTGTGCTTGATGGGAGTTCTTGTGTAGCGGGTTGGTGGAGATGGGTGTATGGTATGAATATGTTCCGGTCGTTTCGTTGTGTGTGTTTGGGTCTGTTGTGTGGGTATGTTTGTGAATGATGTGTGTCTCGTTTCTTATCTTTGTTTCGAAATCCCTCCAGCTGTTGAAATCGGGTATGATTGCTTTGTTTTTGGTTGGTTTGACTGGTCATGTTCGGTACTTGTTTGTTTTTTCTTTTTCTGGTGGGTTTTTCAGCCAGGTTATTTTGCTTTCGATAATTCTTTTGGATTTTTCCTCCTCCTCTCTGCATTCAGACTCCCAAAGTCCAATAAGGAATTGGTGGGTCTCCTTGGGGCATAGTTTCCTGATGTCGGTAAGCATTTTATCGTCGATTTTTTTTATTCCTCTGTGAGGCGAATCTTTCTGTCCTCCTGTATGTCGATTTTAGCCTTAGTTTTGATATGTTTATGGCTTTTTTATTTTCTTCTGCTCCTCTGTGTCTTGTGGTGTGACTTTTCCTCGGAATTTGTTTGGGATAAACTACTCCTCAATAGTTAAACATGTTCTGTAGGTCAGGGCGGTGTTGCTGCATTTGACTGCACGGTAGTAGGCCATTTTTCACTTTTTAATAAGAGTTTTCCATGTTTGTTTTTTTTCTTTTGGTTTCAGTGCTTCATTCCGGATATGTGGTCCCTTCAGATGTTCTAAATGTTCTTGTTGTTTTTTAGGAGTTCTATAATTTCGTCTATGTTGTTTAGTACCTTATCCTGCTGGTGGGATATCATGAGGATTATTATGTCCATATTTTCATTTAGTTTTAGAATTTCATCCTCGAGATGTTTGTTTTCCATGTTGGGTGTTGTTTTGGATTCTGCTGTGTCCTCTACATGCTTTTTACGTGTTGATGGCATTCTGTCGTTGTAGTTAGATATATTTATATTCATTCCCGAACTAAACAGAGCCTAATATCAACACACAAATACACACTGACCCATACAATCAAATGTTAAAAACAAAACTTGGCAAGAAATTTCTAGATCTTATCGAAAAACACTTTCCCGCAACCAACCCCTTACACACAATTTTCAATAAAAATACCCTAAAGTTATTCTACAGCTGTTGCGAAAACTTAGAAATGATAATTCAAACTCATAATAACAAAGCATTAAATAAAAACAATGTAAACAACAACAAAATAAACAATAAAAAAGTAGACACCATGGCAAAAATAAAACTAACACAAAATACATATATAACTAGCAGAAATAATAATAATACTAATAATAATAATACTAATAATAATAATAATAATAATAATAATAATAATAATAATAATAATAATAATAATAATAATAATAATAATAATACTCATTATATTATTACGCTTATCGCTCCGTCCGTTATCAACCTGAAAAACTTTAAAATGAAAATGGAATATTCCAAACACCTAATAAATATTTGAAAGAAAACTGAATAAAGAATAACTTGTGTCGCTGCGATGTACAAAGAATGCTTCGTTCTGATTGGATAAATGAGACTTTTTTTAACCAATTGAAAACTGAAACAAAGATGGCGGCCTTATCTTGTTATTTCAAAAGTTTATTTCAGAATCATAAACAGACTTTCTACTATGCATATTCATTTTTACTTTAATAATTTTTTTTATACTTAAGACGTTTTGCTTCCTTTTTAAAACAAAAGTATTTTTTATTCACAGTTTACTTCTATAAAACATTTTTTTTAATTTCTTCTTAATACCTTTCACCCGCTATAAGATAATGGACCCTTCCTTGCGTAAACCTTAAATAGACAAAAAAAGATACTTCCTTTTGTGTGTGTGTGTGTGTGTGTGTGTGTGTGTGTGTGTGCGTGCGTGCATTTTGCAACTATACTGAACTTTCACCTAACAAATTTTATACATTGCTATTTCTGCAAAATATGGATTGTGTTGAAATAGCACAAGCATAAAAATTGATGATAGTAACGTTTAGTTTTAATAAATCTTTTTATACTTGCTTTCTTTATAAAATATAAATATTTTTTGTTTACATTTTATAGTCATTCGATCGATGTTTTTTTTTATTTTTTGGGTGTTTTATGTGTGTGTCTGTGTGTGTGTGTGCGCGTGCATGCGTGTGTGCGTGCGTAGCAGAAAAAATAAATAAATAAAGAATTTACTGACTTTTTTACTTTTATTCATGAATTTTATTTGAAAAAATGAAAGAACGAAGTCATTGCATTTTCATTTATCTATTTACGTTATGAACTAGACAAATAAAAAATATATATTAGTTACAAAATATAAATATTTATATACATGGCGGAGGAGCGTAAATAGGTTCAAATTATAAGTTTAAATTTCATTAACGCAGACGACAATTAAATAAGAAGTTATTTTCACGAGTAATTTTAAAGCGGTCAACAGAATATTTTCAGCCAATGTTAAATTGATATATATATATATATATATATATATATATATATATATATATATATATATAAATCCTTTTTCCTATCAAATCGATTTGGCTTTGATTCTTGTGACTTTTAATCTTATTTTGAATCGAATTTTTTTTATCAAAATTGTAAACTTAAAATGTAATGAAATAAATTAGAAAGTTTGAACTTTTTCACAAAATTTGTTCACATTTATTAATGCTACTTTTACTTTCTGATATTTGTTGATTTATAAATAATTATTTTAAATTTCTATTTAACTGGATGAGTTAAACATTGGTACCATATACATATTCTATCACACATACGTTGTGTTTGCTTAGATTCTTATATTTTAGTTTTTAAATTCACAAATAGGATTTGTAAACATTGACTTCTAAAGAGTTGTTTTGCTTTACAACTTTGAAATATCTCTATCTTTGTTTATTGTGTGGCCTAAAAATATTTAAACTATTTTAAATGGTAAATGAAAAATATGTAAGAGAATTGGCATCTTTTAATTTATGAATATACTAATCAAAATTTATTTCGGAAATTATTTTACTAAACTTACTATATATATACCACTTTAAAACACTAAAATATTATCACTTTGAAAACATAATGCATTTATTGCAGTGAATTTCTGTATTTTTTTCATATGTAAGTATTAAAAACAATTTTTTTTAAACAATACAAATTGCAGAAAATATTATATTGTATTTATTTTGAGGAATTAACTCGCCTTAGTCTCTAAAATAACATCTCTTTTCCATAAACTTCATTATTGATCGAAGAATGGAAAACATCCGTGCAAATATGCAAACTTATCGGCAAAGGATCAGGGAAGAACAAAGACAACAGGTTAGAGAAAGGGAGAGACAGCGAGGTCGAATTAGAAGAAGTACCATGGATGCACAGCAACGTAATACATATTTAGAACAAAAACAAAGGAGATTTACAAAACAGAATGGAAAGCATGAGTGAATAGGAGAGAGATAATAGGAGACGTCAAGAAATACAACGATTACGCCAAATACAACTCAGTCCAAAGCAGAATAGTAATTCTGACACTGTGGTATAACCACTTGATATTGGTCAAATGAATGTATTATGTGTATATTGTAGAGCATTAAGATTTAGAAATGAGAATCTAAATTGTTGCCATAATTGTAAGGTACATTTACCAGCATTGCTACCATATCCAGAGCAATTAAATCGTTTATTTGAAGGGACTGATCATGAATCTGTTTCATTTTTAAAAAATATTATAAATTACAATTGTGAATTTTCTTTTACATCATTCGGTGTGAACTTATCTATTCCTTCAGGGAGACGTCCATACTGCTTTCGCATCCAAGGACAAACATATCATAAAACTATACTTAGGGTGCCCATGATAGAGGATGCACGGTTGTAGTAAATTTAAAATAATATTCCCTTAAATTTAGGAATGTTCGTTAATCTGAAGAAAACACATTTCTTCAGCATTTAAAAATATTGTTGATGTAAAGTAAAATACATTATTTCACCTATTTTGAAATCTATCATTAAATGTAAAACCTTTAGATTTCTATGAAATTTTAAAGTCTGAATTTAGTGAGGTTTGGGGGAAAATCTCCTGCATTTTCAAATATTTATAAATTGAAATTCAAAGAAAAAACATTTACTGCCTTGGAAAATCTTTACTTAATAATATTTGAAAGAAGACATTTACTTTTATTCATGAGGTAACTGGAATTAAAAAAAATATATAAGTGCATACATTATAAATATTCATGAAACGTTATTCAATTATTTTTTCACTTTATATACCAATATACTAGACTATGATTAACATGCATATTAATATAGATATAGAAAAATATATTTAGTTTAACTTTTATAATTATTCATTGATTAGAAATGAATAATATTTTTATATTTCAATGAAATATCAGATTCTTCGATTGATAATATTTCTAATACTCAGTTGATATGTTAAGTATACGATTTTGGTAGCCTTTTAAAAGAATTATTAGATATATTCAAACTTAAATTTGAATAAAAACAAATAAATTCTTCTACACGGGAGTTGGATGGACAAAATATTTGAATAAAATCATAACATTTTGATTTCCTTATATTTGAAAATTAGAATATTACAAAACAGAACAGCTCCAATTTGTTGACATTGCATACACCTTATTAAAGGAATCTGGCTTTGAATGTGTCTCATAAGACTTATAACCACTTATGGATTAAATACACACGGTCTTGAAACACATAACACATAGCATTTATTGAGGAAAGTGCTTCTGAATAGAAACTTCAGGTAAGTTCTGTTTATATTATTAAGAAATAGTGAGGCATCTATATCAATCAAGTAAAGTTGGTAAGATAATATAATAGCACAGTTAAACAACGTGTGTAAGATGATATAATATCATACTTAAACAAAGTTGGTAAGATAATGTTACAGCATACTTCAACAAAGCTGGTAAGCTAATATAATAGCATAGTTAAGTAAAGATTGTAACATAATATAATAGCATACTTAAATAACGTTGGTAAGATAATATAATAGCATACTTAAGTAAAGTTGTTAAGATAATATTATAACATACTGAAATAAAGTTTGTAAGATAATGCAAAAGCATATTTATGTAAAGTTGGTAAATAATATTATAACATACTTAAATAAATTTGGTAAGATAATATAATATCGTACAGAAATAAAGTTTGTAAGATAATATAATGGCATATTAAATAAAGTGTGTAAGATAATGTAATAGCATACTTAAACAAAGTTGGTAAGATAATGTAATATAATACTAAATTAAAGTTCGTAAGATAATATAATAGCATACTTCAGTAATGTTCATAATGTAATATAATAGCAGACTAACGAAAAGTTTGTAAGATATTATAATAGCAAGGTAAGAGTATATTATATCATACTTACATGAAGTTTGTAAGATAATATAATAGCACAGTTCTACAAAGTTCGTAAGATAATATAATAGCATCCTACAAAAAGTTTGTAAGATAATATAATAGCATACTTATGTAATGTTGGTGAGATAATATAACAGCATACTTAAGTAAAGTTGGTAAAATATATAATAGTATACGAAAGTAATGTTGCTAAGATGATATAATAGCATACTTAATTAAAGTTTGTAAGATAATGAACTATTATACATACATAAATTTGTAAGATAATATAATATCTGATTTAAATAAAGTTCGTAATATAATAGCATACTTAAATAAAGTTGGTAACATAATATAATAGTACAGTGTAACAAGATTGCTTAGACAATATAACAGCATACTTTAATAAAGTTGGTAGCATACTTAATAAAGTTGGTAAGATAATATAATAGCATACTTAAGTTAAATTTGATATATAATATAATATCATACTTGAATAAAGTTTGCACGATAATATAATAGTATACGTAAATAAAGTTGGTAAACTAATATAATAGAACAGTTTAACAACGTGGGTGAAATAATATAATAGCATACTTAAGTAAAATTTGTAATATAATATAATATCATACTTAAATAAAGTTGGAAAGATAATATAATAGCATTCGTAAAAAAGTTGGTAAGATAACATAATAGCATACTTAAGTAATGTTGGTTAGATAGTACAATAGCCACTTTAATAAATTTTGACAAGATAATATAATAGCATACTTAATTAAGCATGCTATTTTATTATCTTACCAACCTTACTTAAGTATGCTATTTTATTATCTTACCAACATTACTTAAGTATGCTATTATATTATATTATCTTACCAACTTTATATAAGAATACTATTATATGATCTTACGAACGTTGTAGAACTGGGCTATTATATTATATTACAAACTTTATGTAAGTATGATATTATATTATGTTACCAACTATATAAACGTATGATATTATAATATCTCACAATCTTTACTTTTGTATTCTATTATATTATATTACCAAGTATGCTATTATATTATCTTACCAATTTTTTTAACTATGCTATTATATTATATTTCCAACGTTGTAGTACTGTGCTATTATATATTCATACCAACTTTATTTTAGTATTCTATTATATTATCTTACCAACGTTGTTTAACTGTGCTATTATCTTATCTTACAAACTTTACTTAAGTATGCTATTGTATTATCTTACCAACATTACTTAGATATGCAGTTATATTATCTTACCAAATTCATTTAAGTATGCTATTATATTATCTTAACGACTTTAATTATGTTTTAATATTATCTTACCGAATTTACTTAATTATGATATTATATTATCTAACCAGCTTTACTTAAGTATGATATTATATTATCTTACCAACTTACCAACAAGATAATATAATAGCATACGTAAACAAAGTTGTTAAGATAATATAATAACATACTAAAGTAAAGTTGGTAGGATAATATTATATACTTTTAAAACGTTGGTAAGATCATATAATAGCATACTTAAATTAAATCGGTGAGATAATATTATAACATACTAAAATGACATTGGTAAGATAATATAATAGCATTCTTAAACAAAGTGTGTAATATAATATAATATCATACTTAATAAAGTGGGTAAGATAATATAATAGCATACTTAAACAAAGTTGGCCAGATAATATAATAGCTTACTTAAATAAAGTTGGTAAGATAATACAATAGCATACTAAAATAAAGTTGATAAAAAATATAATAGCATACTTAAGTACAGTTGTTAGGATAATATAATATGATAACTCAATAAAGTGGGTAAGATTATATAATAGCACAGTTAAACAACGTTGGTAAGATAATATAATAGCATACTTAAATAAAGTTGGTAAGATAATATAATAGCATGCTTAAACAAAGTTGGTAAGATTATATATCATCTATATATATAAAAAAGTGAATGTGTCTGTGTGTGTGTGTGTCTGTGTACATTTCCCGACGCAAGAACTCTGTCAATTTTTTTGTCTACAGACTCGTAATTTTATAAACGGTCTACCGAGATTTGAAAAAATCGATTTGATCGGCTTTTGGCCAGAAATTGGGCGATTAAGGGGTCAAAGTTCAACAATTTGATCTTTTAGAACTCTACACAACTCCTTTTACAATATCGGGTCTACGCACGGTAAATTTTAGATATAGGTTTCTTGGACATGGATCTTACTTAATAATATGATATTAGCCTAAAACAATAAATTTTAAGGGGTAATACTAGAGGTCAAAGTTAAAAAAATGACCTCTACGGTCTCTTCCAAATTACTAAGACAATTTCTGGTCTAAATATGTGAAATGTTACATAAAGGGTAATCAGAGATAAGGCAAGCTTTTCCATCAGTTTGGGTCGAAACTTTATATATATAATTGTATATATGTCTGTTTGCATGTCTGCCTTAAACTTTCAATAGTGGCGACGGATTTTATCAAGATCAGTATCGTTTTAAAGTTCGAATTTTCATACGACCAATATCGAAAAATTGGCTAAAAACATTAATATCCTCCCCTTCAACTAGGCACTTTTCTACAGGGACGGGGGTCACTTTTTTCGCCGATATTTTTTAAAGTCATCCTCTCCTTTAGATTGTCTAGCCTTAATTTAAAAAATGTCGCTTCCGGTTTGGCAGTGGTCGTGAACGCATAAACGTTAGGTTTTACCCCGTTCTTTTCCTCCTTTGCAGTACGGGTTCGAGCTTGCCTTCCTACTACCACTTTTTTTTGCTCAACATCCAAACATCCAAACACCCGGGCAACGCCGGGAGGAAATGCTAGTACTTAAATAAAGTTGGTAAGATAATCTAATAGCATAGTTAAATAAAGTTCTGCCGTCTTCTATCCAAGTAGATGCAGAATTCATATATTACGTATCATACATATCTGAAGTTCTTATCGGTTCTAAAATTTCAAAAGGGAGGTCTCCTTCTCAATAAAATACGATTCTATTATTTTATATCACCATCTAAGTTTGGATTAGAAAGTCGTTTGAAAGCTGATTAAAAATGAATAAAAATACAATATTAATTTAATATTAGAATACAAAGAGGGTGTTAAGTATTAGGTAGTAGTAAGTATTAAAAAGTTTAAACTAGGAAATAATAATGCATAATACAGGGGAGATAAATGCAGCTTTCGTGGATTCATTTTCAATTTATATTTTTCCTGTTTTCTTGAGTTTTTAATTGCATATTATTCAAGATATCGAAGAGTGAAAAAAAAAGAACAAAGAAAAAATTTTAAACTACAAAATGAATATGATTAAAATGTTTAAAATTTGACTCGAGATGAAATAAGATTTGAATACATAAACTGTTTGCAATATTTAAAACAAGTGAAGTCAACAAAATAAATAAATAGAAACTGGTCTCATCTTTTCACCTGGAAAAATTTCCGTGCCTTCTGTGGATCTCAAAATAATAATGAAAAAAAAAATAACAGGATATAGAAATGTAAATAAACATAAAATACGGAATAGAACAATTCTTAAAATGCCGATGGATCATTTGTGCGTTTAATTATTTGAAATCCAAAAAGTAAAACAGACGAAACGATTTTTCTTATTTGTAACGCAAACTATTTAAAAAAAACATTTTGGGTTTTTTTTTAATTCGGTTTATATATATAAGGGAGGTAAAAAACAAAATGTTGAAATCTATTTAAAATGCATGAAATAAGAAAGAACTCAATCCGTAAATTGCCGATTTAAAAAATAATAGCATAATGACTTTGTTTTTATTTACTTACGCATATGTAGTATTTTTTAAACCGGATTTCGTAAACCAGATGAACGGTTCCAACGCCCAAAGAAGACGATTTAAGTTTTATAATATAATAATTATATATATTAAGTAGGACGTCAACACATTGTAATTTACTACATACGTATGTATATATATATATATATATATATATATATATATATATAATCACATATATATATATTTATTTCTATTTATATATCTATTTTATGATGATGAAAATCTATATACGTAATTTTTCAGTCAAGTTAAACTACTTTCCAGTTAAACGCCCGTACATCAGGCAGCTAATATATATATATATATATATATATATATATATATATATATATATATATATATATATATATATATATATATATATCGGTTTTTCGGTTTCGTATTTATTAAGTTAATTTGTTTTCAAAAATTTTATTTTTATATATTTATATTAATTTTAATACTTTATCTTATTTAGTAAACTCATCAGGTTTGTCTCTGAATTTCATAGTGCTTCTTTCAATATATTTATTTCCATACAAATGCGGATAAATTCCCCCCCCCCAGGTTGTTCCTCACAATTCAATTAATTCACTACTTAGTCCACCTTTACGTTTCATCATGATAGAATTATGAATTTTCATTATAAGTTCAAATTATCTAATGCGTGGGGCGACATCGTGGAAATTGGATTTCTTATACGTCATTGTTGCAAAAACAAGAAACTATATATTTTATCTTATAAGTTTTCCTAGTTCTCATATCAAGTTTATTAACTTTTTAAAATAAGTTTTTCATAAGTAAGCCATTATCTTGTAACTTTTTACTGGGTGTCTGGCAACTGATCGAAGTTAAGCGACGTTTAGTCTGATCAATACTAAATGGGCAATCATTTTGGAATATCAGGTATTGAATGTACTCTCCGCTTAATTCCTTTTTGTATCCAGTCGTTACGTCTTCCTATGAAATTAAGCGCTGTCGATTATAGAGAGGCCTGGTTAGATATCGCGTCAGACTTGCGTTACAATTACATTTGCAGGTAATATCCATTGTATCTCAAGATGAACGGAGAGAATGAGATCATACTTCAAGGATTGTCTGGTCAGCATGAAAATCTCCTTTTTCGGTCACCCGTAAATTGGAGTTTAAAGAAATAAAAGGTTTTGGCAACGACACACACCTATTAAAAAACCGTCGTGTGCTCTGGACGCCTATCAACCCCCATCTGATGCGCCGAATTAAAAAAATCACATTGGTTTGCTCGATAAGATCAAGTTTTTAGGTTATGGCTACATGCCGATTTTTAGGTTTTTGTTCACATGTATGCATGTGTGGTGTATTTTAATAGAAGTTAAGGGTTAAAATGCCATGTTTTGAAGGTAAATGATTTATTTCACGACAAAACGTATATATTGTCTTTTAAGATAAATAGAGGCCGCAAGCAAGCTCACGAAGATCGTATTTCAAGGATTGTCTGGTCAGCAAGAAAATTTATTATTTGGTCACACGTTTTTCTTAATTAACAGTATTGCAGATTTATAACCTTATATACTTATTGCAAAGTACTGTAACGGCAGCCACCTAACTTCCTCCGAAGAGTGAAGTTTCATGGGAGCATGCAATTTAGAAGCAGCACCCAGTCGTATATTTACCCCCTTAAGGACGATGAGAACGTTACATTTTTGCAGCTCTGACAGGAAAGTGTCGACGTCCTCTAACATATAGCGCCGGGTACTCCCAATTAGCCATTCATTTAGTACTGACCAGGCTCCACGTTGCTTTACTAACGACACCCGGTGGGTCAACGTCATTCATTATACAGTATCCTTTCATAGAGCAGTTACATTCAAAATAATGGAAGATTTGGTTCAGAATATCCAAAGACATTATGCGGAAGAAACGTTATTACTTTCACACCATTGATTTTCTGTTCCATACTTGACAAGTCATTGCTTGTTACATTCAAAGGCAAAGACGATTAGAGGACAACGGATGCTGATGCCGATGTCTCCAAGATTTCCCCAGCGTTTTATTAGACGCGGAGTGTTTAAACCGTTGTGAGTTTAAAGAAAATTTAAATTTTAAATGCGATATTTCATCACTGTTGAACGTATTACTACTAGGGATATGACAGGATAATATTCTTATCATTGTTTGACTGTCGAGTATATATCCGACAAAGTAAGACACAGTAAGGCAATCGAGAACCATATCGCTCTATCTAAATACATATAAGATATTAAGTGATATATATAGTCAAAATAATGAAAAGAATATTCTATTGTCTAATAATTGCATTTGTATTTAATTTGGAATTTATAGAAAAAAACGATAAGAAATTAATTTCCCCAAAGTGTAATATACGGATATTGGCCATATATCCATATCCATATATTAAACAGGAATCGCGAGCTGAACTCATTTATTCGCTATAATTCGACTTAATGTACGAGGAAAGTTTTAAAAGTAATCCACTCCATTGTTTGTTTTTTATTCCGCCTGACATTTTGTATTGTATAAGTACTGGACTAATGCGTTCATGGCATGAAAGTTTCATCTCTCTGTTGCATATATTGACGGTGTGAGACTCTGAGAAAGCAATCCCTATAGTAGACGCAGTAATACGACATTGAATCCATAGCAACAGTGTATTAAGAATGGTGATAACTATGCAAAAAAAATACATTCCTAAGAACAAAAAAAATGGCTCGTATTATTGGTACCATTCCTGTGTTAGTAGTTATTAATTTTTTTGAGTTTTAAAAAATAAAAGGCATCATTTTTGGAATGACACCTGTATGGAAAATAGCGCTCCGGGTGCCCATCCGCAGCCATCGTTTATCGATGGAAAAATGGCATTGAGAATGTTAGTGACTATGTAAAAATTCCGGGGCACAAAAGATCTCTGATTTTACGAATACCGCTTTTCCTAACTCTTCATTCTCTAAAGGGATTTTATTTTGCAACGACCTTCATATTCACTTTAAAAGCAGTAGATTGAACACTAAAATTGTTTTTCGTGTCAACTTTACACTCCAAACAATGAACAGTGAAGCTAAAAGTGCTATCAGGTTGACAAGAATTTTATTTCGGTTTTTAACTTTAAATCCAAATCAACATATCGTGGTTCGAATAAAAATTCATTCATCAGAAATGTATTAATTTATCAATCAATAATGTATTAATCAGAAATAAACGCCATCAGAATTAACAATTTATCCAAACGTAAAACAAGTCTATTTATATCAGTAACGTAAAAGACTTGCGTTCTTATAGCGATAAGGTCACTGAATACGTTTTTGAAGCATTTTTCACGCAGAAAATTGTCGAGATGCTTAAAAAAGTGGTAGTCAGTAGGTGACAGGTCTCGAAGTATGTCCGATGAGGTAGAGTTTCCAAGTCCAATTCATTCAATTTTAGCAGCGTCGGTTAAGCAACGTACGGTCGGGCATTGTTGTGGTTGAGAATTGGGGTTTTCTGTTGACTAATGCTGGATGTTGGGTCGAAGTTTCTGATGCTTTTCATCCATTTGCTAACAGTACCTCTGGGCTGCAATGGTTTCGCATGTAATAAAAAAAAACTGTAATGGATGAGTCCGGTTGCAGACCACCAAACAGTCAGCATGACCTTTGTTTGGTGCAAGTGATTTTGGGAAGTGTCGTAGAGCTATGTCGGCGTCTAACCACTGGGCTGAGTGCCACCGGTTGTCGTAAAGAACCTAAGTTTTATCGCAAATTACAACCCGTTCGAGAAACTGATCGTGCTTGTTGCATAAAATGAGAGAAAATGACATTTCATGACGGCTTTTCTTTTATTTGTCGTTCAATTTGTGAGGCACCCATTTATCAAGTTACTTGTCTTTCCAATACAAAGGGGGGTTGAAATCGTCGTGTTCTCGAACAAATTTGCGTGAATTGGCTTCGACTAAGACTTTAAATTAATTGTTGTCAAGATCTGATGGGCGATCACTACGGTCATCATCTTCAAGACGTTGCAGCAATGAATTTTTAAAAAACACCATTGTGTTTTGCGTTCACCAGTGGTTCTTGTGCCAAGCACTTCGTTGATATCGCTAGCTGTTTTAGCGAATTTTCAGTCTGATTTGATATAAGAAAACATTTATAAAGTCCACTAAAGTGGAATTTTTAATCGAAAGATGTTTGTTCACATTACTCGTAAATTTCTGAGTGTGGTAATAGTGTTGAGAAAACAAGGAGCAGAGAGGGATTTCTAAAGGTATGCGTGATTATAACTCAGCTTACCAATGTTCACATTCGGAATTCCTACTTCCCCTCTCCATCTTGCATTAGCACTATCACATGGAGACATTTAAATGTAATGTTAACTAACATATTGTGACCTAACTTCCATTCAGATTAGCCCATATATGTCGCCCTACAATAATAACACCTTAGGCTTCAGTGTCAATATTTATTGTATGGAATAAATAAAATCAATTTATTAGCAGTGTTTCTTCTTTATTTCGCAGTTTTTTTTTTAAATTCTGAAAATTGAACCTTATTAAATCTGATTGATAATTTCTCAGTGTTAAAAGTAATTAGTTTCTTGTGTTAAAAAATCTGTCATCACAAACAATTGTTTCAACGAAATGCTATAAAAGTATCGAAGACTTCAGATAAACGAAGACAGAATCTTCCAAAATATTAATAAATCTGTGTTTATCGCGAACAAAGTGCTAGGAATATAAACATAAAAGACTGGTATAGATATTAAAAACAAGAAAACAAACCTTTGCTAATGCAAAAGTTGCGACATTCTCTGAGATAGATCTCTATAAAAATCTATTATATATAAAAGTCAATTTTCTTTTTGTTCCATTTTACTTCAACTGAAATCTTTAGAAATCAAGGGCCTCGTTCCTTGGGCTAACATTTGATGTCTATATGAAGAACATAGATATTCTAATTTTTCATGTAACTTTATATCTCAAACCCTTAGTTATTGAAGACGTGTAGAACATAATTTTCCACTCTCCAATTAACAAAATATGTTATAGTATATCTTCCTTGCGGTTTTTTGGTCTTCTGGATTTTAGGATAAGAATTTATCTAATTAGGGGAGTATCCAGCGTTGAGGTAACATCACTCGAAGAAGATGAACCATTGTTCGTAAAAGTCAGTGTTGGTTAGCCATGCCAAGGAGATTTTATTATACTGCAAATACTATGTGATTTTTAATATTTAGTAAGGGTTTACTTGTAGGTAAAATGATATTTATGGTATATCGTCCTGAAAAACCTCTGCACATAGAGACGTTAGACATTCGTGGATATTATCAAGTAGGCATTAAAGTTGTTTGTGAGTATTTAGTATGTCCAGATAATAGCAAAAAAAAAACCTAAAAAAAGATAGAACTATTATAATCTTTATCGGCGTTATCCCGCACGGATAATATCGAAAATTTAGAACGAACCATGCATTTTCTGAAGCTTAACTAGACCGTGTTTGTCAGGGGTGCCGATATTTAAACGTTATTATGTAGTAATTTTGAGGCAAAATACCGATAAAATGTTTACACTTTAAGCGTCAAGTCTTCGAACAATGTCTTATCAGATAAGACTGTTCAAAGGTATCAAATGCCTGACTTAAATGCATCTAACATTGGTGTTTTTGAGTTTTTCGTTTGCAAAATCGATCAAGCAAAAAAACAAAAATAACAATTTTTTCTACGAAGCAACCTAACAAAATATATGAATGAATATAAATACTTGACGCATAAAAACTTGTCTAAAGCAGCTGAACCAGAAAATAGCTGATATAAAACAAGTCTGCTCAACAAACAACCAGGAATATATATTTGAAGATATATCGAACTTGAAACATAAAACATATTTTCCAAAATTACTGGATTTAACATTGAACAACCTGTAAAGCAAAACAACCAAATCAAACCAAACGCAAATAACAATATTTGCAGACACTAAAAATTGAAGTAAAAGAACGTTTGTCCTAAATTTTTTCATTCAGTATTATATAAGCCAAGAAGGGCTGATATGCTGTAAGACAAACCAAATCATCTTCGATATTTTGATTATTTATATTGAAGAAAAAGCTATGATATTTTTTTAATTCAAAATCATATAAAAGGGAAAATGTGTGGTAGTTTGTATGTGTGTGTGTGTGTCTGTGTGTGTTTGTATATCTCCCAAAAACGTTTGACAAACGCATCGGACTGTAACAAAATTAGTATCTTTAGAAAGATCGTATCTCGGATGACAAATATCTACAAATTAGCCAAAAAATGTATTATGTGCTGGTCAACTGGGCCGTCTTTTGCAAGGAGGGATTAATTTTAAGTGTCGACATTTTTGCAGTCAATACGCCTAACGATCTAAACCTACATTCAAACGACGTCATTTCAAAGGACCGTGGTGTCATAAGTCGCCGAGGCCGAGGCGACTAACGCGTTACCTTTTTTTACTTTTCGAGTTAGGGGTTCGAGCCTGGTTAATACTATTTTTTTCTACGCTTGCACGGGTACTCGTTGCTATTTTTATTGAAACAAAAATTGTTTTGATTTTTTTCTGTGAGTTCGTTGCTCAATAGACTTAGTACCCCCTCTCTCTCTTACAGGGCAACGCCGGTACCCATGCTAGTATTTAATAAATGTTCATAATATTTTTGTTTCGTTATGTTTCTTTTTTTATTTTAGAAAAAAAATATTTTTGGTCTATGCGGTAAAGCAAAGCAGATTTATATTTTTGTATCAATTCCAAACTCTTTTAATTAGGTTAAAAAGAGGATGGAATATTCTTTAAAAGATGGGTGTGTTGATAAACGTCTGTAATTTATTCTGATGTTTTATGCCATCGTGGATTAGAATCCCACACGACAATTGTAGTTTATTGACCCCCCCCCCGACAAAAGGAGGGTGGACCTATAAATTCACCCTTGTCCGTGCGTCTGTCCGCACTTTTCTCAATAACTATGTCTTGGAATATTTTGGAAAATTTGAACAAACATTAAACATGATATGAGTAAAAAGAAGTAACAGAACGGATTTTCTAGGAAAACTCCGGTTACTACCGTGGGATGTCTTTAGGTTTACAATTGACACTTTTTTGCTTATTAAAAAAATTGATGTGGATTTTTATAAAACTTTTTAAAATATTGTAATTAACTGATTTCTGTATAATTTTTTGTCTCTACTTCGCGATAATTCTTGGGTGTGTTCATGGCCTCTTTAAGGGCTAAAAAACACTCCATTTTTTAAAACTATATTACTATATTTTTCTAAAATTTTCTGTGTATGTCTATTTAGCAGTTTTGCATGATGCTAGACTCAAATTTGAATATGTTAAGCCTTTGGGACATTTGAAACTAAATTGAGGGGCAAATGATGGACTTAGTCATTTCATTTTTTTGTTGCATGGTACAGAACTCAAATTTACATATGTTAAGGCCTAAATATGCACTGTTTGTTCATTTTCAACTTGATTTGCGTCCCCTGGGGACTTTTGGTGCTAAACCGGGAAGGGGGGATGCTGAACTTAGTCATTTTTTATGCCTCGTTCACTGTGCACTCATAGGAGACCGTTCATGCTCATTTGTTTTTTTTATATTTCCAGTTGTATGCTAGCCAATATCATAATACTATATATTTACAAAAACAAAACAACTTTTAATATTTACAATAAACTTCATGAAAAGTTGTAAAACCTTGAAGATAACGGTATTGCAGCTAGTATTACGTAACTCAGAATATATTTTTGATAATTTAAGGAATAAACATACTTGACAACTTGTTTCTTGTAATTAAGGAAAAATGGAGTCTCAAGGGAGAATTTACATACAATTTTTTCCGAAATTCTCTTCTTCTATGGCTTCATGTCCGTTATTTAAAAAAAATATATCTGGTTAGATCCAATTTCTTCAAGGTTTCAAAAAAGAGTATATTATGACAGAGTGATAAAAAAGAAAGAAAAATATTTTTTAAATATTTCCCAAACAACGAAACTATGAAACTAAAAAATAGCACAAAAGAAGGATGTATCTGCCTCGAATCGTATAAGAATCAGTATAAATTTGATTTTATATATATATATATATATATATATATATATATATATATATATATATATATATATATATTAGAAAAATCCAATGAATGTAATTCAAAATCTATGCTCCAATTTTTTATATCCTTTCTTTTTATCGTTGTAAACACTTGATCACATCTGATGCTATTGTTTATCTCTATAAAATTTTTATACAATACTATTATTTATATTTGTGGCTGGTGATAATATGAAAGTTTTTGATAAATTGCAAAAGCGTGTATATAATTTGATTGCCAACAACCCCTCTCTCAAAGAGGTGATACTGCTAGTCTCAGTCTTCTATACAAATATTCTTATGACAGGGGTTCCTAATAATTGTATGATCAATTCCCTGCGTTCTTTGTCCAAAATCGTTTGACCCATTCAAGATTTTTCCGTCAATTCGCTGTTTTAATGCCTCATTTTAATATAGCTTGCTATTCCAGTTGATTTTTCCCAAGTTTGTGGAACTCTCTTTTTGCCTACTGTTTTGCTTCTATTTACAGCCTTTGTCTATACAAGATTAAGGTCAATGGGCATCTCATGTCTTTGCAATAGTCATTTTCCGTTCTTGCTAGCTCTACATCAAGTAGCTTCATACCTTGTCTCGGGCGATTTCTATAAAAATATAATCGTAGAAGTTCGGAAATCATAGATTCATATAAAAAACTACATAAGTATTTGTCGTTCCAAGACGAGTGAAATTAATTCTCTGAACTGAATAGTTTTACGTGATTTTTATGTTTTAGACAAAGATTAAAATCAAAATATAATTTTGCTACCCCCTATGTCTAGAATTCTTATTCTAATTTTGATGAAAATTCGTTACGTGTTTTTGCTTCCAAAAATTTAAGAATTGCATTAAGTAATTGAAAAAATTAAATTCAATGGATCTTGCTCAATAGGTATTTGTAACTATAGTTTAGATTAAATACACATCTGAAATAGTTATATTTAAATTATTGAATAAAAGGTAAATCTTTATTGTATTGTCAATTAAATGACAGGTAGTTAATTAGAGTAGTCACAAGGGCTGAACTTACCATGTAGTTTTTTAAAGGAACTATATATGTGTCTTTATGCGATGATGAATGAATTTATATCCAATAAACCTAGTTTTTTCTAGATTATCAATTTATTAACAATAACAAGAACGATAACTTAAACATATGTCAAATGCTGAAATCAAGAACTTAGTGTGATACTTTTTCGAACAATTCGGACGGATCCAATCTCCGAGAGAATCCTGTTGTGCCACCCTAACACAGTCAAAATGATACTGTCACAGACGTCGCAGCATACCATAGGAGAAGATCTCTCATTTGCGACGGAACACGTTGGGCAGAAAAATAAACCATTTTCTTCCATAAATTCTGCTGAAGACAACGCCCTTTAAATCCAGGGAAAATAAATGTTTTAATTAAGAAATCTGCTAACAATCGTCTCTTAATACGCAAGCGGAGCGAACCTTACTATGATTCTCATTAATGAGTCTAAACACCTTGCCTAAACTCCAGAAGGGTTGAATTTTATTTGGAGATTAAATTAAACATAATTTCTCTCACCGACACCTTCTGAGGCCGATTGCCCTGCATCAACCTCTCTTAAGGACAACAAGTTATCATTGTGCTATATCTTTCTGAATTTTTCAATAAACCTGTGTCTCAATTCCAGAGATTGCAAAAGTTTTGCTTTGCTGAGTGAATAAGGAGACAAATTGTCTGATCCATAATTATTGATCAACAAAAAAAGTTTGTAAAAAAAGGATTAGGGGTTAAAATGTCGAGACTCCGTACAGAAACAGTAATATATGTAAACGGTCAGTCGTTGATCGCTTTCTCCACATCGAAAAGGCTAGTTAACAAGCCGAAATTGCCTACTGTCTTTCTACCTATTTATGTTTTCAAACATTGTTTGATTGTTTTTATCATCCTCTCCCATGAACTTCCTTGTCGAGTCGAATAAAGAAGGATGGTGAAATAACTAATTGAAGTTGACCTAAATTTTCTTTTCACTTCATCTGAAAGGAAAATTCCGGATAACATGATACCGGATGCAAGGAAGGTCTTTGCATTGTCCGAATAAACATGCATAGAATACTTAACAGATTGGTAAACATAATAAACGCTAATAGAAAGGATCTAGTGCTCATATCCTGTAATAGCCCCAGATGTATGGCATGTCGACCCATGTAGGTGAACAACAAAACGTACATTTTCACGTTTTTCTCATTGTAGTTTACTAAAAAATGATCAGTAAAATCAATACCCACTTGTTGAAATGAGTGAACAAAATTTACCTGATGAATGCGCAGTTGGCTATCCAAGGAAGCTTTGTATGGTAACGAATTGCTTTTCTTACAAGTAATACAATTACGGAGAATTTTCCTTACCGATTGCTCCCCTTGGAGAATCCAGAAACCAGATAACCTCAACTTAGAAAGAGATGAATTGGTTCCCAGAAAGCAACAACGTAAACGCGCTTTTTAGTAACCAATTCTCTTAAACGACGATGTTTTCCTACAAGTATAGAAAATTTGACTTCAAAAGTGTGGATACTGGAATTCTGTATACGCCGTTTAGTCCACAACATACCTTCGTTATCAATAGACACACCGAAAGCCGATACTCTTGAAGGCAGGACCTTATTAAAAGGTTAGTTCAAATATTTCAACTAATAGGGAAATTCTTACCCCTGTATACGGGAAATAAACACCAATTTTGCTCTATGGTTGATACCTGTGTATCGTTATCTAAATTTATCCCAGAACCACAAAATCTTCTCAATGGCATTGCTTGCCATAGTCAATGATGATAATTCAGAAATCTTTATTGTTAAACTGTTCTAGTCTGTACGCGAATCATTAGAAAATATACAATATATAATTTTCTTGTTAGTGTTATTAGGCAAGGCAAGGGAGACACGGGCCAGTCAAAGATACGTTGAGTTAACCAATCGGGGCCGTGTACACCAAAATCGTATACTTGCTTAAACTTAGATACGGAACAGCCTTTAATCAACACATCCGAAGGATTTTCAGACGAAGGAGAATATTAGAACTGCGTGAGGATATTGAGTTAGAGGTTGACATCTTCCAACATCTTTTTAATGTCCAGTACACGATTTTCCACAAAATGTGTAACTTTTAGTCCCTTTTCCATTAAAAACCCAAGATAGGGCCACTTGGCATCAGATAAAAAGAAAATGGAATGGATATTGATAGGCTTTAAAGCCTTCAAAACATTGGGAGCAACATTAAGAGCGAGATAGATAGCCATAAGTTTCAAGGTAAGAAAGGGCTTTCCACTTAATTGGAAGCCACCTTCGCCTTAACGTGTACCAAAGAGCATTATGTCTATTGTTTTACATATAGAGAACTTTTGTATGCAAGTTTAGATGCATGACAGAAGCATATCACTTCGCTGGGAAATTCTTCATCATCACATGTGTCTGGAACACTCAAATTCACAGTATTAATTTAACTCCTTAGCCAGAGTTTGCCAGTGGGCGGTAAAATTTTTAGAGATCTCTTGACCCCAGGACAGATTGCTTTTCCAGAGTTGACTAACAAGGACCTTGTCTTGAATGGGAACTGCAAGCAGTAAAGAAAAGTTTTTTATACTAAAAATTTGAGATGAAATCCCACGCTTAGTTTTGTATTTCAATGCCGATCATGATAGCAATAACGGTACCTTAGCACATTTTCATAGGTGGGAGGAGAAGAGGTAATAGATCCATCTTGAATCTTCTTGTTTTGCAAGTCAGTACTGTTAGAGGACCGAAGTTCGAATCCTGTATCCTACAATCTGTTACGGAGTGTATTCTAAACAGAAACGAGTGAATCATAATAACAACTAGTAGTGACTAAGTTGTCAACATAAAAATTGTTAATAATTACAAAGGAAAATATATCTGAGTTATATCTCCAAGCATGGAACTTGAACATGTAGCTCAAAATGAAGGGGTTGACATTAAAGCCGAAAATGATCGAGTTAAACCTATAAATATAAAACTTCTTGTTCACTTTGAAAGAAAAAGACAAAATCTGTTTTGATTAGTTCTATGGTGGATTTGCAGGAAAGCCTTACGAAGATCCCCCCAAAAGACATAGTCATATTCTATAATATAAATCTCACCAGTCCGTTGAAATGTATGTATGTATGTCTGCCTAAAACCTGTTACAGATGTGTTGGAACGTGACAAAACGGATATTATTTTAAACCTCAAAGGTTCGGATTACAAATATCGAAAAATTGGCTAAAAATATTAATTCTTTTACCCTCAATGGGGTAGTTTTCTACAAGAAGGGGTCGTATTTTTCGTCGATATTTTCGAAAGTTATCCCCTCTTTTCGAGTGACTAGCCTTGATTTAAACCTTCACCACTTCCGGTTTGGCAATGGAAGCAACAACAAAGACTCACGTTTTTCCGTTCTTTGCCTCCTTCGCGGTACGGGTTCGAGCCTGCTTGCCTACCACCACATTTTTTTGCTCAATACACACCTCCAAACACCGGGGAAACGCTGAGCACCGGGCTACTTCTTCCTAAAAACCAATAGCAGGTTTAGTAGTTGTGCTATCAGGTTTACTCCAGCAAACGCTTCATCGGCAATGAGACACCTCCCCGCCGTTTCAAGGAACAATTAAAAACTGGGAGGATTTTTGTTGTGACACTGAAGCCCACTTTAATAACGTGCATGTGAGGGATCCAGCAATATTTTTTATACTCTCCAGGAGGAATAGAGAAAAGGTTCGACGACACCACTTTGTACATATACTTCGAAAACTCGTAAATAATCGTTACACAAACCTTTTTCTCTAAAGAATATGTCACCCTCTGTATAATTTTTAGGGAAGACACATAATTGGGATCTACTCGAGACGATTTCTTGAAGCCCCAGGGCAAATTAATGTAATACTTACCGTACCGTTTAAATTATAGATGTTCTCGTCATCATAAGAAGATAATTTAGAATTCTCATCAATTCCGACGGAATTAAGTGAAAGTAATTTTTCAACTCTGCGTTCGACGAAAGAGTCTTCAAAAACGGACCAGGTGTGTCCAAATAAGAGGGAATAGGATTCAACACACTGTCACCCAAACAGGAGGAACATTGAAGTCAGAGTTTTCTTATCAGAATTGGGTGTCAAAAAATTATAATAATTAATATATAGGATATTCTATTGGACATTTTTCATTCTCTTCCATTGAGGGATCAAGTCCAAGACAACGAGACTATGAAGTACGGCGCCGTTTAAATCCTGCCTCCGTTATATTAGAGGTGATTTCATCAAGTCTGACTACATAAAATTTTAAATTGAGACTGTCGGAGAATAGGACAGCTAAAAGCTGTGAACCCAGTTTAAGGGAGACACTGAGCTCCAATAAGTCGATGTATCTCGTTCCAATAAACACATGTATTACTACTGGCTTGAGTACTAGTTTTTCCGAAGACCCCAATTCTTGTAAAATAGCCTGAGGAAAAAAAAAGTTTTGACTTCCAGTGTGCAAAATACAGTGGAAAAACACTGAAAGTCCATTGACCCAAAACAGTCACTCTAATTATAGGAAACGTGCAATTGATCGGATAAAGTAGTCCTTCCCAAAAACGATTTAAAGGTTTTTAGACACATAACAGAGAAGTGAGTGTTCAACCCACAAGTAACACATGCATAAGGAAATCCTTTCTTTCATTTACATTCTTGATCCAAGTGAATACCAAGACACAGAGTACAGAGTACAAGCTCCTTGGCTCATTGAACCTTCGAGTCATGAGAAGAATATTAAGAGCAGTCCTTAACTGTATGGTCTGCCAATTTACACAATTTACAAATGTTAGAATATTCACAAATGTATTAGGATGAAGTTTTAAGGGATGCATACCCTTTTTACGCTTAACAGTCTTATAACCAAAGCCGGCCTCCAGATTGCGTTAAACTTCTGCTGAAGAAGAAGAAGAAGAACAACAGCAGCAACAACATAATTATTTTGGCGGACAACTTTCTTTACATTAAAATTCTATTATAGTTGGACATAATAAATGTGGATGATGCATAACTCTCCTTCGTTCTCGACATAAATTTCCTTCTGACATTAATTGGGAATTTGAGGAACAGGATGTGAGCCACAATTATATCGGAAGTAGAGTTTTTTGTGAAAAAAACTATTCCGAAAGATTTGTCCAATTCAGATAAGCTTAGTTTTACTTGTTTTTAAGCTCTTCTAGTTTCGTTATTTGCGCTGCCTTATGAATAATTTCATTCGAAATTTGATCCTTGATAAGAGAATGATCCAGGAACTTTTCCTTCAAACAATCCCAAAGCTACAGTATAATTATCAGAGGAATAGGAACAAGTGAAAGGGATATGTTTAGGTTGGGTAAAATCTACATTCTCTTTTAAACAAAAGCTGGTCTCATTGCAGGATGGAAGTAGGTATACTTGCATTACTCCCCTTATCCAATTAATTCGCCGAAGGCACAATGACTCCAGGTCCGGACAGGGAAATGCGGCTCATAAGCTTATAAGGAGGGACTAAGAAGGTCTGGTTCTCTACAGGGCCACAGCACTCACCATCATGTAAAATACCTTAGAAAAGAAAAATCCGTTACCAGGGTTCCTTTCCATGTGTGACACTTTAAAAGATAATAGCACCTAACCGTTTCGACAGAGTATGCGAAGCGTTATGCATAAGTGATGAAAAAGAAAATTAAGAGAAATACAAAAAGGATGTAAGAAGTAAGCACGTATGGGAATCATGTCATATACTGATGTTACGCATTGATTACGACGCTGTGACTGTCGATACGTTTTCGCCATGCATAGGGTGTTCCCCGTATTAAGACATTTATAAAAAAAAATCATACAAACTAATTCTTGGAGTCAAATAAAATAAAAATAATTATAATAATAAAACTATAATGACTTGATTTTACAAGACAGTACGAAACAAAAATGTATATATATGATTGAAATTCGTACTAACTACAGCTTCCAATTATGAAAAAAAACTTTTTAAGCAAAAATGTACGAATATAAATATATATGTATGTATCCAAAAAAAGTAAATGAAAAAATAATAATGTGAACATATCATACTGAAAGGAGCAATGCCCATGAAATGCATTCTGTATTGATTTATTTGTTCTAGATTGAGTTATTTTGTATTACAAGTGTGTTCTGTAAAATTGCGGAAAATATATAATGTAGAATAAAACTATGAACTCATAAAGTGCATTTTGTACTGATTTTGATTGTTGGACAATTTTATTGTATTTATTCTTGTATTGTAATTATCATTTTGTTTGATTTGTGAAAAAAAGCTTTCAGACAGAGAAAACAAATAAAAAGCTATGTGAATATTTTTTTTAAATGGGGAGGGATATCGCGTATTGAGACCGTGTATGCACACATGCGCTAAGTAAGCAAGCATGCGTGCAAAACTGTCAAAACTGATGTCGGGGTGGTGAACAGGTCAGTAGTTGACAGCAAAACTGTCAGGAATAAGCACCTGAAAGAAAACAGCTCGATATAAACAAGACGATAGAGAGAAGAGAGTAAAAGAGCGACACTAAGCTACGAGTCACGTCACTGCGCTGTATCGCTGAAATCCGCCAACCTCCTATTCTCCGATAAATAATAATAATAATAATAATAATAATAATAATAATAATAATAATAATAATAATAATAATAAATAAATAAATAAATAAAATATTAATAAATAAAAGCGATAATAAAATAATAATAAATAAAAACGAGAAATAAACGAGGGGTTTTATATTTTTCTAAAAAACGATATTTTCTTGTAAGTTCTTTTATTGGCTGACAAGAAACTGCTTTTTGTCCTACCCGTTTACGTCACACAACGACAACGGTAATGTTGATGATAGTTATGTTGATGATGTACTGCTTCTGATGATGTTTATGATGATGGTTTTTTTTTTAATTTCATGAAACGATGAATGGAACGTGGCTAGTTGTTTATTTACCACTGAGCGGTTAATAGCGATATTTCATATTGAAGAGGAGACATTAAACTACAAATCTGCTGCTGCTATTGCTGCTGCTCTTGATCATGATGATGATGATGATGATGATGATGATGATGATAGAGTGGTAAGTGATGATGGTGAGATAAATGCCCTTCATATTCTAAAAATAAATTTAAAAATTATGCAATGAAATCTGAAGACAATAACACATTTACAAAAAATAAGGTTTCAATGAAACAACAACAAAAAACAATTTCTTATAATTATTCGCCAACAAGTAAACACTTAATATAATGACTTGTCTTACTACAACAACATTTTAAAAATAAACTTCAGTTTTTCAAATGTCTTCTAAAAGAAAATCATACAGGAAATTATTGCACATGTCGGCCTTAAATGTTTAAGAAATTTATGTATGTTAAAATAATTGTTACATGAAATGACCATTTTGATAATGCTTACAGTGTTCGCTTACAGCTTTGTGAGACTAAATGTTCGATCCTCGATCAAGCAATAAAAATATATTTTAACACCTTTGTTCAAGTACAAAGAAAGTAGCGATTTATCTTAAATATTTCATCGCATATGTGGCTGCGTGATAAGACAGAACCTAAATTGAGTGGTAGAAATAAACTTAATTTACTTTCTCGTTACAATAGAAGTATACGTATTTCGCTCGCATTTCCTGAATAGATGTGAGAAAGAACATATATAGACTTAAATGAGAACATAATTACGTATTGATAATATATAATCAACATACTTTGAATCAATAAAAGATGGGGTTAATATAAGGCGACATAAGCCGCTTTAGTGTTTGACGTGCTACAATTATTTAGCGATAAATATCAGTATTGTAAACAATGGTGTTACAGGAAGTCTACTACCTGATAAAGATTCAGCTGTGTTATATATAGGAGGGTGTTTATACGACCGTTTACATACGGTACCAAATTGACTTATGTTGTACATAGTTGAATGTGTACACGGTACTACTGTCTGTTGAGTTATCATAAACGTACCATACGCATGTATCTTATACGTTGTGTTTGGGTATAACGGACTATTGTCCTCATATTTTTACTGTCTATTTTACGGCCTGTAATTCGTCTAGGTTTTAATGCGTGCGTGTCAGAACGTATAATACACGTAACATGTACATAACGATTTACCTGTTTCTGCTATTGTTTCGTCAACCCTCCTTGAGGGAGCTGGAATCTGTTTAAAGGAACACTTCAAGACAGGACTCAAGACGATGTGAGATTTTATGTGTATTATTCACTCTCAAGTGTCCATTATAGCAGAAGGGAGTAATCGACGTTCGTTGGGTGGTTATTCTGTCTCCATTCTGAGACCGCCTATCCCTCATGAAAAACACGTTTTTAGCACACTAGTCTTCTTCGGTGTCTCCAATATAACTTCTAACCGGAACACGTGATATCTGAAACGTCACTACGGTCCTCGTTCGCATATTTCGGTGCAAACTTGACCGGTCGCAGAGTTTTACAAAGATAGATAATGAAAAAGACAGATACAATGATAGATAGTTAATAAAAAAGATAGATAGATAAATAAAAAGACAAACAGCCAAATAGATAAATAGATAGATAAACAGATAATTTTCTGCTTTTACCAGCTATTTTCTAACAGTTGTAAACACATTGTTACATTTAATATAAAATACAAAAAATATACCAGGTAAAAATGTTCCAATCACGAACACGTTGTTTTCATCGAGAATCAACAGTAGCCACCAGTTTCATTTCTTAGGCAACCCCGAAATAATTCAAGAACAAAACTCTATTAATGTTGACTGACGCCGCCGCTTCTCGCAGTTTTGTTAAGTGGTGGCTATACAAATAAAGCTTCTTTTCATGTAGGAAAGCCACAAGGAAGTTGTTTATGTTGGACTTGAAGACGTTGAAGTCAGGTGGGAAACAGGCAAGCGGTAGAGAGTTCCACAGGCGTGCAGTTCTGATTTAGGAACAGATAAAGAGTGGGGAAAATTATTGACAGTGGTTTCAGCTAGGCGGGTGTTTATCATGAAAGATTGGCGTGAGGGGGACCATAGATTGGAGCTCAGACGAACACTTGCCATGGAAATAACGATAAAACAAAGATAGGCTCGCAACGTCTCTTCTGTGGGAGAGAGGTTGCAGGGAAGAGAAACGGGCATCCCCCACTAAGCCACGAACTCTATTTTGTACTCTGTCAAGACAGTCGGTGTATCTTTGCCGCCAAGGTTAGTCGGTGTGTCTTTGCAGCCGTTCCGCCGTTCCTCTGATTCCAATTTCTCCCATTCCTTTTTCAAAGTGGGGGAATTTGAATCAGAGGAATGGCTGCTATTATTATTATTATTATTATTATTATTATTATTTCATTGTAATTATCATTATTATTTTGATTTTTATTATTATCATTATCCTTATTATAATCATTACTATTATTATCATCATTATTATCTCAGTTATCATTGTTATTATTATTGGCTCACCTGGAGCTTTCACACGAGTCAGCAAACGATCTGATTGGAGATCTGTGGTGTTCTCTGGAAGCTGAGTGACAACAAGTCTCCCCAGACGTCAAGCTCTCTCCTCCTCCTTCGATAGCATTTGCAAATAAATTTGCATCATCGCAACAGCCCCATACCATTGATTTCTCGCTGGCAGTGGCCATTGGTTTATACTGGAATTTGAGTGGCACTAAGCCTCCCCAAGATCTCAGTTCTCTTCGCACTTTTCCAGGGGAAGTCTGGCCAGTGCTCCCTCCTCGGTCTTTCCATCCTTCTAGACCCTTCTCGACTCTTTGTTATCACTTTTTTTGGGGGGGTGAAACAATGGAGAGATGCATGATGGGGGGGTGTAGAACATGTAGATCTGCAGCTTCAGTGTTCTTCATTCCCTGTAACGCTTCTTCGTTATATTGTTTTGTGTTATTCTCCGCATTCAAGGGTTTTCTTTAATATTTCAGCCGTTTTCATTATCGTTAGTCGTTGTATTTTTGCAGCTATTCCTCTGATTCCAATTTCTGCCATTCCTTTTTCCAGGTTTTTTGGGATTGTTCTCAGTGCTCCTATTATTATCGGTACTATTTTGATTTCTTAATCATCCAAATCCCTTTAAACTCTCTGGCTAGTTCTGTGTATTTGCTTCGTTTCTCCTTTTCTTTCATACTCACCCTGTGGTTAGCTGGAACAGCAAAGTCTACGATTTGACAGGATTTCTCTTTCTAGTAAATTATTTGGTCATGCCTGTTTTTGTATTCCTTCTGGGCCAGTTTGCTGCATTCACTTACTATATTGTTTATCGTTTCGTCTCTTTGTCCATAGAGTCTGCATTTGCTGTTTTCTTGTGTTTTATTGATCCTTGCTTTGATATGGTTGGTTCTTATCGAGTTATCTTGTACTGCCGTTATTAGGGATTAAGTTTCTCGATTTATATGTCCTTTTCGCATCCATGTCCAGATGTTTTCGTTATTCTCATCTTTTGTCATTCTTACGCATCTTCGGTGGAGTTGTTTCTCTTCCCATTGTTCTTTTCTCGTTTTTTCATTTGTCTCTCTGTTTTCTGTTTTGCTAGTTTTCTCCGTATCTCTCGCTGCCATAATTATCCTTTCAGTGTTTTGCATTATGTATTTTTCTAGTTCTTTTTTGTTGTGTCCTTGACGCAGTATTCTATAGAGATCAGTCCTCTCCCGCCGTCTTTCTTTTTCACGTAGAGTCTGTCAATATCATCCTTTGGGTGTAGTGCATTATGCATGGTCATGAATTTCCTGGTTTACTGGTCGAGCTGTCTCAGTTCTTTTGTACATCCTATAAACGGTTCAGAGTATCTCACTAATGACACTGCCCATGTATTTATACCTTTTATTAGGTTTCTGCTATATAATTTAGTTTCCAGGAGTTTTCTTGTTCTCCTGAGGTATTCCTTTCCAATTTTCTCTTTCATTTCTGTTGTTCTGATGGTGTCCGCTTCCAGAATTCCCATGTATTTATAGTTGTCTTGTTCCTCTAGTGCCCTCATTTCTGTTTGGTTGGGTAGTTCCATGCCTTCTGTCGTTTCCAGTTTTCCCTTTTTTATAACTAGTAGTGCGTACTTTTCCATTCCAAATTCCATTTGGATATCTTGGCTAAAGAACCTGGTAGTTTTAATTAGTGTCTCTAGCTCCTTTTCGGTCCTTGCAAAAAGTTTCCGATCGTCCATGTACATCAGGTGGTTCATTTTTTCCTCTGTATTGGGGAACTTGTATCCGGCTTGGCACTTTCTCAAAATACAGTAATGGTGATAATGAGTCTCCTTGGAAGATGCCTCTTTGTTATGTTAATTTCTGTTGTGCTGTCCATCTGCTATCAGTTCCAGTCTCCATGTTTTCATTGCATTTTCTGCTTGGTATTTTATACATCTTTAGGCATTCTATTATCCATGCTTGGGGGATCCTGTCGTACGCTTTTTTGTAGTCGATCCATGCCATGGCTAAATGTTTCCTCTTCCTTTTTACCTCCTTTAGGATCTTTTGATCAACATATAACAGATCATGTGTTCCTCTTTTCCCTTTTTGGCATCCTTTCTGTTCCTCGGGATGAGTCCACGGTTATTCAGTGAGTGGTAGATTTGTTCCCTCAGTTGTGCTGTCAGTATCTTCCACATGGTGGGTAGGCACGTGATTGGCCTATAATTGCTGGGGACAGTTCCTTTCTCCGTGTCTTTCTGTAGCAGTGTGGTTCTACCTTTTGTCATCCAGTCTGCCACGTTTGCTTCCTGTATACATCTCAGCTTTTGGCCTAGCTTTTCGTGTAAGGTTGTGAATTTTTTTAACCAGTGTGCATGTATCCCGTCGTGCCCTGGTGCTCTCCAGTTAGCCATTTTTTCTTTAGGGTTTCCTTGCTGATGTCATTCACTTCGATTTGTGGTAACTCTTTTTTCATGTATTTAAGCCATTCTGCATTTCTATTGTGTTTTCGTCGCTGTACCCATATGTTACTCCAGTAGAGTTTTGTGTCCGTCGGATTTGGTTGTTCTGTTTTTGTTTTTCCTCCGTTCACATTTTGGTAAAATTCGCGTTCGTTGGTTTCAAATGTTCTGCTTTGTTTGCATTGTTCAGCTTTATATCTATATCGTCTCAATCTCGCTTCCTTTGCTTTTATTTTTTGGTCCAGTTCTTCATGTTTCTTTTTTAGCCTCTCCATGCCAGTTACATTTACAATATACCCTTTTTTCCACATTGCTTTCTTCCTGTTGATCACTTTGGTTTCTTTTTTATGTTTTTGTATTTGGGGTTCTAGTCTTATTTCCCATCCAGGTTTTGTCGGTCCGCTTGTTCCCGGTTGTTTTTCTGATTTGAGATTCACACTTAGCATTTTGGCGCCTGCGTAAATGAGGTTGTTTAAGTCTGTGATTGTATTTGTTGGGATGTGTGGGAGGAGCTTATTAACCTTCTCAGTTTCTGTTTTTAATTTCATCTGCTCTTGGTTCTTTAACGATGAGAGTTTTGTTTCTTCGTCGTTCATAAACTGTGTTATTTTATTTATTTAATTTGCTTAATTCTATGTTAGTTCTGTTTCATTGTTCTTGGTTTCAACCAAGTCTTTAGTCTTCGTAGGTCCTGGGCCTTTGGTGTTTTTACTTGTGAGGCTTCAACTTGTGGGGTTTTTCTACGAGCAGTTCCATTGGGAGAGTTTTCTTGTTCAGTTTCCTCATTTATTTTTCCAGTTTAGAGAGCCAGCCTTTCTTGAGTATCAGTCTTGCTTGGTCCGCAATTCTTTGTTCTGTCGCTTGGTGGTCACTGGAGAGGTCCCATAGTTCTTTCATTCGTTTTCGATTACCTCCATATCTATATTCAGGATGACTTCTATAATAGCATTCCATTACTAGTCTATTCTCTTTTGTTGTCCATTTCTTTCTTCGTTTTTTTCCATTTTGATGATTATCACGGCTGTGCTGTGTGTGTTCGGTATCATTTGTCCCCTGAAATTAGAGGTTATGCTTACCTATTCAACGTCCATGTTATTTGAGTTTCTGAAATTAAGAAGTTGGCCAACATTTGCAGGATGACGACCGGGTCCCCCATGCTGGCTACCGAAGGAGCACCTGCCGATCATGACATCCAGATCTGTCTTCTGGGTCCCATGGTTTGAATTATTTGTATTTAACATTTTTGATATTTTGGTGTTTGTGGCAACACCGAGCCCAGAATTGTTTAACGTGTGGGTCTGATGCAAGTATAGTGTTTGGCTCCCATGTATACATGAGGTATCGTGTACTATCACACATACATATAAGGTATAAACAAAATAAAAAATATATAAGGCTTAAAAAATAAAAAATTAAAAATAAATAAATAAAAAAAATAAATAGATAAAAGACAAATAAATAAAAATAAAATAAAGAAATAATAAAAGAAATAATAAAAAAGAAAAGAATTGTTTTTCCTTTTTTCCCTCTAAAAAAATTATATATAAAAACTAAATCAAAATTTAACTAAGTATTCTACTTAGTTAAAGTCGGTCGTAATGCTCTGAAAGAAGGCGTTTGATGATAGGTCTACCTTACACCATACTGGCTAGTCGCTAGAAATGTTGGATGGGAAGAAGAGGAGGATGGTTATTTCCCCTGATGCTGTGGTAGTATTTAGTTCCCTCGTTCTAAGTCGGGGCACTTTCCACGTTGATATCGTGAAAAGCACTGCTTCCGGTTAAAAGTTCCGAACAACGTTCAGCTAAGTTGTTCCTCAGTCGCCCGCCTGCCAACTTTTCGCATCCATGTTAGAGGTCCTGCATTATTGTAATTTAAATGGACAGACAGAATTATACATTTATATCGCAATAGAGACTGCTTCCTGAAATAAATTCTACATAATAGTTAACTCTTTTTTTTATTTTTAAACGGAAAAACTCACATTCTTTCCATTCTTTTACAGAGTTTCGGTGCCTCACACGTGTTAAATTATGTCTATTGGGACTCGTGTAAAAGTTAATGTCTAGTCGTCGGTCAGTTAAAGTGTAGTGATTTGGATGGAAGTCACAGCCCTTTGCTAGTACAAACATACACGCATGTATACATATATATATATATATATATATATATATATATATATATATATATATATATATATATACACAGATTTTCTGCCCATCTTTACCAACAAGGAAAAAAAATGAGTTCCTCCTTTTTTTTTTGTCTTTCCCTTGCTTAAAGCCAGCCGCCCCGCCTGGAATTATTTTTGTGGCATTCATGTTAAAGGCCCTGCATTAGTGAAATTTAAATGGACAGACAGAATTATACATTTATATCTCAATAGAAACTGCTTCCTGAAATAAATTCGAAGTAATAGTTAACTTTTTTGTTTTTATTATTATTATTATTATTATTATTGATACTTAATGTTATTATATCGTAGTAAGTTTACCAAGCGTCTATAAAGCAAAAAATGAAAACTTTCATATAACATTATAATATATTTTGAATATGAAACAATATCTAATAGGTTAGCAATTATATTTTAAATCGATAAAACACGTTTTTTTATATTTCTTTAAAATTGCAAAATATTTATGTGAACATATGTATAGCAACTTTTCACGATCTTTCACGATAGTCTGCTTTCAATGTAATTAGCGAACTGCGAAGCCGCTTCAATAACAATCTCCACCCACTTTATATATATATATATATATATATATATTGATATTTATTTTTACAACTAGTAATTGCAAAACTTACAGCGAAGTTATTTTTAAGTAACAACAATTGAAATCTTTAATTTCACTAATTTAATTATACCCAAGTCAACTCAATATCAGAGCGTAAATAGGTTTAAATATGTTCACGCCTTTGGCCCACATCTCTGAAAGTGAGTCAATGTTATGTGAAGGCGAATGAAGCCCATCGGACAAAAGCCGATCATATAATTAAATTATTATGAAGTCTAACATTAACTATCAAATATATTTACTTTTGTATATTCAAACCAAGGACAACTTTTGCCTAAGACGCATAATACGCATGTTTAACAGTATTCGCTTATCCTCATTTGATCGATATGAAAAGTAAGAAAATTGTACTTGATGCCTCCGTGTTTTAACAACCAGTAGTATAAAGTGAGAATCAAGGCCAAATAAAGTAATTATGAAATAATTGCAGATATTTGGGATTAGAGTTGTAGAACTCAAAATAAATATATAGCAGAATCACGTATTTGTAAAAAGATGTTCAGAAGCACTTTCATCTCAGTATTCTACTTAATTATGGAATTAATTACACATGTAAAATATATGGAAAATATAGAAGAATGTCGCTATAATTATTTTTGCTAAAAGAAAAAAAAACTAAAAAAAGAATAAATCTTAAATAAACAAATACCCAACGCTTGGTTTAAGGTACATTAAAGCTCAGTTTTCTCCAGTCGTAAGGAATAGATAGTTAAATATATAAACGTGTATAAATATATGCGATCGTTTCTGAAAGAAATGCGATGCGTAGATTGTGTGTAAGATGATTAGGTAAAGTCTCTACTATATTTATGTAGAATGCATTGATATTTCTAATCTTAAGAAAATGAATGATATAATTCTGTAGTTATTTGCAGTAATATTATTATTGACAACTATTTAATATCGTGTCTGAATGCTAATAACTTAGTTAATTTGATAATTTAATTAAGTTTAAAAGAAGTACAGGGTGAGGCATAAATTTCTCTTTTTCCAGTCGTACTCGTGCAGTTTCTGAGCAATCATTAATTTGTATGAATAGAACTGCATATCAGTGTGTAGAATTCTTCTGTGTGTTCGATCAGATAATCCCAAGGCCAAAGCATGTTCGCGAGCTGAACGTGCAGGAGACTGAGCAACAGAAATTTTCACAACTGTCTGACATTCGAGTCTCTTGAGAACTTCGAGGTGACTTTCTTTTAAGTGCCAAACCTGTAGCTCTGAAATTTGCAACCCAGAGCTTAATCAATTTTCTATTCTAACTTATAATGAAATCGGAAGGTTCTCCGTCTTGTAGGAAGTTATAATAATGAAATTTGTTCATAGAAATTCCGTTTCATGTTAAGTAAATGGTGGACGAAAGTAAAGTTCCTTGTAGTAGGAAGATTGGAGTTTGCTGTGATTTTTTTGGCAAGAATGAATAAGATTGGAACTCGCACAAGAATAAACCCGTAACAAGAACGATAGAGTCGCGAAAGACTAATAACTCTTTTATCACTTCACGGGGTGGAAACTCTCATAAAAGAGTAGACTGATTAGCACATCGTCTGATGTAATAGCAGTACTTCATCTTAAGATTATCTGACTGTTATATATAAGTTGAGGATTGCATCTCAAGTTAGATGCTTTCTAGGGCAATAGAATGACACATTCATTTTCTTCCAGTAACCTTAGCAACAAATTGGACATACTTTATCTCTTTTAGATTTAAAGTGGATGTCAATCTAGCAGCGTCTCAAAACATGTGTTTTCCTTAATAAGAGGACCATTCATTTCATCTGGGACAAAACAAGTATGTGTGCCAAGAGGCGTGAGTGCCGCGTTTGAATGATGTTGAAGTACATAGCATCGCGTTCCCTACAAATATTTGCAATCTTCACGTCGTCTCTCATGTAAGTACCTGATTAGGAAAAAGAATCGGGGAAACCAAACCAAGTATTATCTAAATACTTAACACGCTGTTATATACGAAAAGAAAAAAAAAAGTAATCAAATTTATACTCTTAATCTGTTTCATAGTCCTGGGTACAACCTTGAAGTATATTACGTGCTGAGAAGAGATTTGCCGCATGTGTAGTAATACTCTACTAAGCATTTCTAGTCAACAATGCTAGTATCAGTCAAGTTTCTATCTATAAATTTAATATACTAGATTCTAAACGCGACGCCAAACTCTCGAACAAACTTAAGCAGTGTGTTCTTCGTAAACCAATTAGTCCTTTTTATACATTTCGCCTACATACATTATGCGCTATGCTTCTTTATTTATTATGCTTCCCAAATCAGCCTGTGTATAATACAAAACTGCATTTTGTGGTAAGCCCAATTTTTTTAGGATGCTTCTCTTTTTTATCATTACTGCTTGATCCCCTTTTACCCAAGGTGGGAGGACCTGCCAATGTTTTATCTATGATTTCAATAGAAAATATCGTTTATTTGTTTCATTGTTTAGGAAATATTCGACTACAAACTATCTTTACGGTTTGGGCATACGCTCACCTAACAACTGTTGACATACCGTAAATCCACCAACAAACCGAATAACTAACAAAAAATGTTATACATCATTTGGTCAACAATGATGTTGGGTATATAATGCATCTTTATTGTTCATTTTTATTATAAGTATTCTTTCTTAGTGTGATGTTTTAATAATTGGAGTGTGCATAAAACGTTATACACCTACGTCGTCGTTCGGTAACCCAGGTACAGATTCTGATAAACTTAATCGAATGACTAATGTTAAAAAAAAATGATTATAACAAAAAACGAAAAACAGTAACAGAAAACGCTAGAAAGATAGGTTCTTTTCGTAACAGTGTAGGAAAGAATGTAAGAGAGATAGATAACAGACAGCTCGAAAGAGTGAGCAAGTGATAGAGAGTGTGTCTGTGCCATAGTTATGAGGTTAGAAGAGATAGATACCTCAAATTTCAGGTGGCAATAACATTGATTCTCTATTTCCTCATCGATTCATTTCGTATTAATGAAGTAATGTAACTTCCATACACGCGGCGTAGAAGTCAGTGAGATAAGTAGACGGATACCTTGAACGAAAGAGAGATAGAGATAGAGATAGATGGACTGATAGATAGATAGAGAGAGAGAGAGAGAGAGAGAGAGAGAGAAAGAGTATGTGTGTGTTAGTGTGTGTCAGAAAGAGAAAAGAAGAGAGATACCTTAAATTTTTTTGTAACAATAGCATAAATTTTGTCTTACCATTTCAATGATTTTAACTAGTATGTAGGCAGCTTATTGCTAAGCGAACGCACACACGTGTCGCCAGCTAGTTTTGCGTAAAATTTGACTACACAAGATATAAAATTAAAAGTCCCTTAATGAAAACTAGATAACCAACTTTAGTTTTATAGAGAGAGACGATCGTAGCATTTCGGCAATCCTGTATACTTATAAGCTGATTTGCAAAACGGTACACAGTGCGCCTGTTTAATGACACGATTCGGTGGCTACATACGAAGCATACATATAATGAAATCATGCAAGACATAAATATTATACAATAACAGCGTTAGTTCTATTACGTTATTCTTTAGGGGTATTATCCAAAACTTATTACAGGTATAGTTTCCGTAAAAATATTACTGACTATTAAACGATTGTTTCTATTTATATAAATATTGCAGTAAATTGTGTTTGATTTTTCACCCATTGAGCTCGGGTTGAATTGTTTGATCCAGAAAATGTCGATTTTTAAAGCCAGATAAATAAAAAATATATAAAATATTAGAGAATCTAAAATGATTTTATTTCAGCTTGCTATGGTTTTCTTTATTTTCCACACCATTCCTTCTATAGCTATGGCGTAAATAGTATTGTTATTAGTGGTGATACTTCATTTTGTTCAGAATTGAGTCTTACGATACTTTACCTTTTCTTATCTTTAAAGATAGAGAGAGAAAAAGAGAGAGGAAGCATATAAATTGAGAGGAGGAAAAGGCTAACATATACTAAGTGAAAATGAGAGTGATAGATAGAAACTAATTAAAACATATAAAAATTAGAACTTTTTACAGCAGAACAATACTAAGACCGAACAAGAGTGTCGCATATATTTATGTGATTAAATTATATAAGCAAACGTGACAGGAAAACAAACTCAGCTCTAGGATACTAATACATAAACGCACTAACTAGAAGCGAAAACATTAGTTTAAAAACTGTATACCTCCGTTTGACAACGTAAGGCTTTCCCTCAGTCTTATTTCGACCTACTTTCTCCATATTGTACATACTACTTTTGAAATTATGTCCTTGGAACTCTAAGACTATCTATATGGTTAGGATGTTAATTTGTTATGTTTTTACGGCATATCAACCTATTTCAACGTTATTTAATTCCGAGTCCGGTCAGTTTAGTAAGGAATTATGCTTCAAGTTCTTTATAGCTTCAAATATGTATTCATGGTGTTGTGCTTGATTGCTTTGTATTATGGCATATCAACCCTTTTCGTGTTATTTAATGTCGCTGTTAGCCATGTTTGTGAACGTTTAGATGCTTGAAGTTCATTAAATTTTAAAATATTTATGTTGTTTCGTTTAGTTTATTAGTAGAAGGAATTGCAGAACATAACGTCAAGAGAAAAGAAAAATAATAACTTCAATACTTGGTGCATTTTAGGTCAAGGAACAAGTATCTTCAGACAGCCTGATCTGGCAGCACCAGTATATAATCAACATAATACGTTGCAAGATTGTTAATGTAATTAAAGATCATCAGATTCATACTTCAAATCGAGAAAAAGTGAATTAAAATAATATTGAAAGCTGAACTAATCAAGATTAAGATGAAATCAAATGTTAAATTAATTCCTCGAACAGAATAAGTTTGTATTAATTTTATGTGTACTTTTTAGAGCAAACTTAAAATATAATGATACTTAGCTTTGTATCTAGAATACTTATTTTCAGTTAATTAAGACTTGTTACATGGTATTAGTTTATGAAAATCATAAATAAAAGTAAAAAGCGATATAATCGAAAGCAATAGGCATTTATACGACAGGAAAGTGCGTGCTCACTTGTTGATGCTTTCGTGACATGAATTAAATCTGCTAAAATAAACATAAACAACACTGGAAATATATGATTTACGAATTAATACAAAATGATCAAACATATTACATAGATTTTTTTTTGTAGTTTTGCCTTTTTGAATTGTATAAGATGACATTCTTTTATTATAAATTGTCTGAAAATCGGTTGTAATGATAAAGTAAAGGTGAATAGAATGAGAGCAAACACATATTCAGTGTAATTCGCAAATATAATTGTTGCTTTAATATGTTAGAATTGTGAAAATAATTCAATAAAGTACTTCTAATATTACAATTGTAAGATGGGTCTGTGTATTTATGTTATGGCAAACAATATATATGCATACAACACGATTACGTTGACACACGGGTTCTCGCCTGATTACAAAACTTAAGCAACGTTCAGCTTTGCCGGTACCAGATGGGTGGCACTTTAAAAACGTGAGACGCAGTGCATGCTCTCAACTTATCTCAAAATTGTTTCTAGTTGTCCTACACTTATTTACTAGCAGCTGGAATTCAAACAATACCTCCACAAGAGAGATATAGCTGATGAGTGTATAACTCTTGCTAAAAAAATTTAACGCGCGGCCACTCTTAAAGGGATATGCATAGTCTGACACACACACACACACACACACACACACACACACACACACACACACACATATATATGTGTGTCTGTATGTGTGTGTGTTTATGTGTGTGTGTTTATGTGTGTGTGCATACTCATTCGCATAACAAACCGGACATAAATCACATTAAGGAGAGAGTACGCTTAAGTGCTTTTTTTTAAGCGATTTTTTAAATAAATTCACTAAATGCAATTTTTTAATTCATCGCATGCTTGAAGACAAACCACAGAAGTCGAAAACGATCATAACCGAATTTTCTTTTACACTCGAATAGAACATTCCAACATTGGTCCGGCAAATGGAAAATACGTATATCAAGAGAAACAAATAGTAACAATACCTGCTGTTCAAGGAAACATGGATTTACTTTACTCTAGATTTTGTGACAGGGGTTCTCCCTTTAACTTATATATATATATATATATATATATATATATATATATATATATATATATATATATATATATATATATATATTGTTTTTTATTTGTTTACAAAAAGACGGTTTGAGCACTGTAAAAGTGGTGGCGGATGTCTATTTAAATAGGCATTCCGACGGGTTATTTGCGGGCGTAGCTTCCGTGGTCGAACTGCCGACTGTAAACACGACGGTTCTAAGTTCAATCCTTGGCTTGGGAGAGATGCTAGTCTAGCGACCCTGATCGTTTGTGATACAACGAAACAGGACTGTATGTCGATGACTACAAATATATATATATATATATATATATATATATATATAGTAATTTATAAAATATATATGGCGATTAAGCTACACTGAATATTGTGCGTTTCATCCACTGTAGGATTCGTCAGGCTTATGCGCAAATTTTGTGGTTGCTTCTTGTTTTTATATATGTTGAGGATTTCTAGTTAGCCAATCAGCTTTCTAGTATCCACCGCGCCCTCTCCTATCAGCAAATGGGCATGCATTTTATCGAACAAAGGATCTGTTTTAGAACTAGGTTAGTGGTTTAAGGTGGATCTTTCCCTCCTTTTTTTTATAAATAAATGTCTAACAAAAAGCGTAGTTTATCAAGCAACAATATTTGCGAAAGAAAACCCGAATAACAAGAAATATTACATAGCATGACTGCCTTAGATTTTAAAACCCGATACTATGACCACAAAAGTACCTTCAAAAATAAAAAAGCTAATAAATACTGGGCACTCAAAGAAAGAGGACATTCGCCGGTAGTCGAATGGAAAATAATGAGACAAGCTACCACGTGCAGACATTTAGACGACCCATGTAAATTATGCCTCCATGAAAAATTTGCTATCCTGTACTTTAAAGAACCTCAAAATCTATTAAACTGTAGACGAGAAATAGCAAACAACTGTGTTCACAAAATAAAACTTACTCTAGGATAGCGATACAAAATAGCTTTAAAACTAACAATAACAATAGAAAACAAACAAATAAACAAATTAAATAAACATGAATATACATAAACGATCACACATATATGTATATATATATATGTATATATGTGTGCATGTGTGTGTTTACACATAGGTATATTCATATATATAAAAAAATACACATAGGTATATTCATATATAAAAAAGGAGGGAAAGATCCACCTTAAACCACTAACCTAGTTCTAAAACAGATCCTTTCTAGTTAGCCAATCAGCTTTCTAGTATCCACCGCGCCCTCTCCTATCAGCCAATGGGCATGCATTTTATCAAACGCAATTAGCTTTTTTATTTTTGAAGGTACTTTTGTGGTCATAGTATCGGGTTTTAAAATCTAAGGAAGTCATGCTATGTAATATTTCTTGTTATTCGGGTTTTCTTTCGCAAATATTGTTGCTTGATAAACTACACTTTTTGTTAGACATTTATTTATAAAAAAAAGGAGGGAAAGATCCACCTTAAACCACTAACCTAGTTCTAAAACAGATCCTTTGTTCGATAAAATGCATGCCCATTTGCTGATAGGAGAGGGCGCGGTGGATACTAGAAAGCTGATTGGCTAACTAGAAATCCTCAACATATATAAAAACAAGAAGCAACCACAAAATTTGCGCATAAGCCTGACGAATCCTACAGTGGATAAAACGCAGAATATTCAGTGTAGCTTAATCGCCATATATATTTTATAAATTACTAACTAGCTCTACCTACGTATTGAGCACTTTTGAAGTAAATACTTAAAGTTTACGCATAAATCTATACTTTCGTATATTAAATTTGTGTGAGTAAATGAAGTAATTATATATATATATATATATATATATAAATTTAATAGTTAAATTTAAATTCTGAAAATCAAAATATAGACACATATATTCGAGTTAAGAATTTATTGTTTAACAAAAGGAATATATAGAAGGAGTTATATTAATTTCCTTAATAAAATGCGGTTAGCAAAATGTTCAACTGTGAAAAGGCACTTATTTTGCTTTTCAACACAAATATTGAAAATAGTTTTAGGGTGGTGAATGATTGTTATTGGAAGAGGGAATTTCATACAATCCGGGCAGTCCATTATCGGAAGGAGTATAATGTCCTCCGGTGTAATTTCACAGTAGTTGGAATATTGGTGTAGGGAAGAAGGCAGTAATCCCAAATAACAAAATGCGTGGTTGCTCCTTATTGATATTCCGAAAGGTGTACGGGGCGGCCGTATTCGTTGAATGCGTTTTGGTATATTTAATCCAGATTCTTTTTTTGGAGTTGGCACAGTATATCAGATATTGGGTGGATATACAAATCCATTGCATATATTCCAATGGTTGATGGAATTATATATGCATGTCTATGGTGCAATGGACCTCGAAACTCAATGATCTTGGTAGCAAAATATTCCGAGAGATGATTTTTAGAAGCGATGTGTTGGACGAATAGCTTCTATATATTCTATATATATATATATATATATAGCCATCCACATACAGTACTGTTTCGTTGTATCACAACTGATCAGTGCGACTAGACAATCACCTTTTCCTAGCCTATCGTTTAACAGTGATCGAGGGACCGTTTTGTTTAAAAACAGGCAGTGGGCTTCGCTTAATAAGCAGCAGTGGAAATACATGTACGACAGTGCTCAACCCAAATAAAGCCGTCTTACAGAAATAAGCTTCTTTGTATCTTTGTTCTTAGGCTTCCTTATGTTTCTTTTTATTCGCGTGAATATGTTATTTCTTCTATAAGCACACAAGGACTTTAAAAGTCAACGACAAAAAAATCCATGTATTTATATAATTTATCCAACATAAATATAGTCACCCACACACAGTACTATTACAACTCATCACAGCTGCTAGAATGGAACCTTTCCCTAACTATGAACCGAACCTACAACCCATCGTTGTAACAGTCGGCAGCTCTAACCACTAGATCAAGAATCGGACATCGCAATTGATTCATAAAATGTCTATTAAATAAAATTTACCCATCGTTAAACAGTGCTCTCTCTCTCTCTCTCTCTCTCTCTCTCTCTATATATATATATATATATATATATATATATATATAAGTGAACGTGTCTTTGTGTGTGTTTGTGTACGTTTCCCTACGCAATAACTCTCTTAATTTTCAGTCTACAGACTCGAAATTTGATATACAGGGTACTGAGATTAAGGAAAATCTTTCTGATCGATTTTCGGCTAGAAAATTGGCTGATAAGGCGTGAAAGTTCAAGGGTTTGACCATTGAATACTCTACAAAACTCCTGCGCCAATTTTGGGTCTAAGCACTTGAAATTTAAGATATAGATTCTTTGGACATGGATCTAATTTAATAACTTTATTTGAGCCTAAAACAATAAATGTTAAGGGGTAATAATAGGGTCAAATTAAAAACAAAATAGACCGGTTTTTTTCCTCAACATACACCTCCAAACATACACCGGGCAAAACTGACCTGAAATGCTAGTATAATATATATATCTATACAATATATATATATATATATATATATATAACATACATATATAATATATATATATAAAAATATATTTACAAAAAATATATAAAATATGTATATAAATATATATAATACACATAAATATATATATATATATATATATAATATATCTATATATAAAAACGTGAACGTGTCTGTGTGTGTCTCTGTGTGTGTGTACATTTTCCAACTCAATAACTCTGTCAATTTTATGTCTACAGACTCGAAATTTGATATATAGCGTACTGAGATTTGGGAAAATCTTTGTGATCGGTTTTCCGCTAGAAATTTGGCTTTAAAGGGGTTAAAGTTCAACGATTTACCTTTGAGCACTCTACCAAACTCCTCCGACAATTTTGGGTCTATTACTTGAAATTTTAGATATAGGTTCCTCGTACATGGATCAAACTAAATAACTTGATTTGAGCCCAAAAACAATAAAGGGTAAGGAGTTATATTATGGGTCAAATTTAAAAAAAGAATGACGGCTTCGGTCTCTGTCAAATTACTCAGGCAATTTCTGGTTTAAACATTTGAAATTTGACATAAAAGTTATCCAGAAATAGGGCAAGCTTTTTAATCGGTTGGGTCGAAAATTTGAGTTACAAATATATAAATGTATGTCTGTATATATGTATGTTTGTAAGTCTGCCTAAAACATTCGACAGAGGCGATTGATTTTTTCAAGATCAGTATCGTTTTTAACCTCGACCCTTCAGACGACAATATCGAAAAAAAATGGCTAAAAACATTAATATCTTCACCTTCAACTGGGCATATTCTACAGGGAGAGGGTCGCCTTTTTCGCCGATATTTTCAAAAGTCATCCTCTCCTTTCGATTGTCTAGCCTTAATTAAAGCATACGTAACTTCCCGTTTGGCGGTGGTCGTAACAGCAGAGACGTTCTGTTTTTTTTCTCACATCCTTTTCCTCCTTCGCGGTACAGGTTCGAGCCTGCCTTCCTACTACCACTTTTTTTTTGCTCAACGCACACCACCAAACACCCGGACAACGCCAGACTCCCATGCTAGTATATATATAAAAGTTAACGTGTATGTGTGTGTTTGTGTACATTTTCCTATGCAATAATTCAATTTTCAATCTACAGACTCGAAATTTGCGATAACTGAGATTTTGAAAAATATTTGTAATCCGTCTTCGGCCAGAAATTTTACTGTTAAGGGGTCAGGGTTCAACGATTAAACCTTTGATAACTCTACCAAACTCCTCCACTAATTTTGGGTGTAACCACTTGAAATTTTAGATACAGTTTCCTTCGACATGGATCTAACTTAATAACTTGAGTTGAGCCAAAAATAATAAATGTTAAGGGGTCATAATAATATAAAATGACCGCCTTTTTATGCTCAACATACACCTCCAAACACCCGGGCAACGCCGGGCTGAAATACCAGTACATATAAAATGCATATAATATATATATATATATATATATATATATATATATATATATATATATATATATATAATGCATATATACAAAAAATACATATAAATTATATATATATAAATATATATATGTATAATATATATATAATATATATGTATGATAAATATGTATTATATATAATATATATTACATCTAATATATATATATATATATATATATATATATATATATATAAATGACTGTTAAGGAGATATTGTTTTTAAAAACATATATGACTTTTAAGGAGATATTGTTTTTAAAATTTTTTAAAAATATATATATCTTGACTTGTTTACTGTTATTTTTAAAAAAGTAAAATCAATATTCTAAGTGTCTTTTTTCCACATAACTGACTAAATTTCACTTATGTTAAAGCATTTATTCTGTTCGAAAACGAGACTACAGACCGCATAGTATTTTTAAAAATATTTATTTACTATTTATTTACTGTAGGTTTTAAAAGGGAAAAATCGATTTTTCTACCTAGCTGGCTAAGTTGTTCGTGGTTAAATTTATTTTGAAGAGATTATTCAATTAAAAAGTAGCGTCGGGTGTTACGTAAGAACGAGAGATAATATCCGAACCCGAACTGCGAAGGAGGAAAAGAACGTGAAAAAGTATGACTTCTTTGCTGTTGAGCCCATCGTAAAACCGGAAATGACATAAGCTAAAATTAAGGCTAGTCAATCGAAAGAGGGGATGTGCTCAGTTTAGGGAGAAGGAATTAATAATTTTGGCCAATTATTCGATATTTGTCATCCGAAGGGTCGGGATCCAAAATGATACCGACTTCGTGAAAATCCGTCGCCTCTGTCGAAAGTTTTAGGCATACATACATACATACATACATACATACATACATACATACATACATACATACATACACACATACATTAAAACAGATAGATGAGATTTATAGTACGGAAGATGATAAATTTAATTTCATTATTGTTGACGAGGGATATATATCTGTGAATTATTTTTAAGTACTTTTCTATCGGTTTTGAAGTTTTAGTGTAATTTGTTCCAGTAAACTATATTAAGAGGGAAAAATTGTTTAGTTTATTGTTATCCGTTTGATTGAAGTTTTTAGACGTAAATTTTAATTGTTGGTCGACTATAAAATTAAGGAATTGATTGTTAATTAACATCTGTTTTATGTTTTGTAATTCACAAATATTTACTTATTTGAAGAGATAAATTTAGCTCGATGAATTAATTTCTTATAATTGCAATTTTGTATCGCTATGGACATTCGCTTTTGATGTTTAAAATATAAGAGTTACTAGAGGTAGGTTTTCTATATACTAAGGTGATGAATTCGTTTTCGTTGGAGTCGATTAATACATTGAGAAACAGTATTTTATTGTTAACGTTGAGTTTACAGTTGAAAGAGAAAACCGAGTTAAATTGGAATGTGTTTTTCTCCTTTTATTTCATTATCGGTAAAGATGCCGTCGACGATTCTAACATGGCGAGGTTTTTGTTGTATTGAATATTTTGTTTTCAATGTTGGACTTATAGAAATTGATGAATGTTGGTCTAAGACACCATCGTTTTTTTATATATATGTTACTCAGATGGTCCTGGAATGCGACTTTAGTTGTGCAAAGCAATAATAATTTTTTACAATTGTTGGATTAATTTTTATAATTCACACACACACACACACACACGCATATATATATATATATATATATATATATATATATATAGAGAGAGAGAGAGAGAGAGAGATATGGACCATATTTTGGTAGCTCAGAAAAGGATTGAATTTTCTTATTAATAACTAAGTTAACTAATGGAGGTGGATATCCAATCATAATAAAAATCCTTTTAATGTTCTCAATTTCCACATCAATAAAAGGTGGGGAACAAATAACAAGTTCCCGATGGGTTAGGTTCCTAATAAGATTAAGTTTTCTGGTTGTGGGTGCAAAGGAACTTAGTTATTAATAAGACAATTCAATCCTTTTCTGAGCTACCAAAATATGGTCCATGTAGACTCCCCGTATACCTGAAGTTACCCTGGATTGGACCTGAAGGCCAACTTATTGGCGATAAGATTTCCTCTCTGATTTCTTCTAATTTTGGTGCTCTATCCCTCCGTATTGCTTTTTCCACAAAACCCGCCTTTCCCTCATTTCGTAAGAATGTATTGCCTATCTCTCAAACAAGTAATATTATTTATAAATTTCAATGCCAGTGTGGTGCCGTCTATATAAGCAAGACGACCCAGCGTCTTCAGGTCAGAATCGCCCCACATGTTCCCCGCTTTATCTGAGACCATCAACCTACCACCAGAAAGTCTCAATTGATAGAATCGTCCATCGGCCAACACTTGATCGATAAAAAGGAGTGCGGTCTTGCTTTCTCTCCGGAGTATTTTTCTGTTTTGTACCGAGGACGTACAAAGTTCCAACTGTCTGTCCTCGAAGCACTTGCCATCATTTCCAGCCACCCTACTTTGTGCAAGCAGAGAAACCTCCGGCTTCAATTAGAATTATTTGGGTAGTCACAGTTTTTTTTTTAACCTCCTCTCCGCTCTTACTCCATTCCACTACACAATATTCTAAAAAATAATAATTTTCAGACTTATACCCTTGAAAAGTTAGTGTGAACGAAAAGCGCTTCGGGTGTATTTTAACGATCTTGTTTTTAATCGACCTATTTATCTTATTGAATTGTACATTAGTTACATGTAACTTCCCCCATTTTTTTCCTTTTCCTCACCCCGTTTTCCATCTTATTTTAGTCGATTGAATTTCCGCTATGGTTCACTTCTTTATAATTATTCTAAAATTTTTTCCAATCGAATAAAGATATATATATATATATATATATATATATATATATATATATATATATATATATAATACCCTTTTTATGAAATCGTCATTTTATATTGTGGGATATATAATATAATAAGATGAAGAGATATTTTTTAACTATATAATTTCAAAGGCATTACAACGCACACTGCAATCTGATAATCTCCTTAAGTAATGTACAAATCTTTATCAATTTTGGAATGCAGAAATTTTAAAAATGATTATATAAAACGTGAGCATTTGTTTTGCTAATACTCTCTCCCTCTCTCTCACACACACAGACACACACACAGACACACACACACACACACACACACACACATATATATATATATATATATATATATATATATATATATATAGGAAATTTATTACTGTGAGTCCAGTAATAAATTTCCTATATACTGGACGCACAGTAATACATTTCCCATATATACTGCTCTGACTACACATTGAGCACTCTAGTCCGGTTTTTTCACCACTGGTAAATAAATATATATATATATATATATATATATATATATATATATATATATATATATATATACAGGGTGTCCCAAAAGAAGCTGATGGTTAAAAAAATTGTTTCTTAATTTTTTAATATTTTCTTGTATTTTTTCAGATCATCAAGAGTAACCTTCCCAGTTCATCATGACCGAGAGCGGATATTTATCGTAGAGTAATATTTTCGGTTGAATGAGTCAATATCAGTAACTCAAAGAGAATTTCGACGAAACTTCAACACAAGAAATTCCCCTACTCCCAATGCAATAAAAGCTATGGTGGCTCGATTTTATGAGCAAGGGTCTCTATGTGACCTCCCTAAATCTGGTAGACCCCGTACCACAAGAAGTGATGCGAATCGACAGAGATTAGCAAAGAGTATGGCCGTGGATCCAATCACATCAGTAAGAAAGAGATCAAGTCAAATTAAGGGTTTCTCGATCAATGTGGTTCCAGCAGGACGGTGCAATGGCGCATACGTCACGAGAAACATTAAATCTAGTCCAGGACATATTTGGCAACCGAATAATTTCTCGTGGTTGTGAGATAAATTGGCCACCCCGTTCGCTAGATCTCACATGTGCAGATTTCTTCCTTTGGGGTTACCTCAAACAGCGGGTATACGAAAACAAACCAGCCACCATAAATGCCATTAAAAACAATATAGAGGAAGAAATTAGGGTCATAAGCCCTGAAACATTAAGTGATGTGCTAGACAATGCCCTGCAGAGAGCAAAAGAGTGTGAAAATGAAAATGGTTGACATTTGAGTAACATCATTTTTCATAACTAAAATTAGACCTTGTGAAAAACATACCCTAGATTAAGTTGTGTAAATAAACTTAGAATAAGTAGATTATGATATGTTAGTATATCTTAAAGCATCACGAAGAAGCTCATCTACCTACATATAAAAATTGGTAAGAATAACTTAAATATTGAGGAAGCTACTCAAATTTAAAATCCGTCAGCTTCCTTTGGGACAGCCTGTATATATATGCGCAATGGTTGTACATATTGGTTTCTTAGATGTGGATTCAATGAAATCCACATTGTTATTAAAGAGTGCTCAATAAAGGAAAGAAATGATATATAGTCTGTTTATTATACAAAAGTAATTGGTTACATATGTGCATGCATGTTGCAGTGGAATCTCAGTTCGAAGAGACCAACCTCGTAAGACCAAGGAAGGAAACGCTTGTGAAACCAGATTCAACGTTCATTCGTTTTATAGATAAAATATTCGGGTGTAGCTTACACTCTAAACGAAACGTATTATTCGTGAATGTGCACAGTAGGGAGTTAGGAGGGTGGTGTGGTAAAGAAAGGAATTAGGGTTTGGGGGACGAAAGGGGGGAAGTACGTCACAGCGGGAGGGTATAGATTTCATATTTATATGACGGGTATTAAATGTTCTAAGTGCTAACTTTAAATCTGAAGTAATATTATGCCACCGACATTATTATCCTCTATTTTAAATCTTTCTGGCTGTTTTTTTTTGTGGGGGGGTGGAGCATTCCATATCGATCTATTTTATTAATGGCCTCCATTAATTCATTTATTAATTTTATTTCTACCTTATATTAATAATTTATATACCGTTTTTATGGTTTTTGTTTATTTTTTTTATGGTTAGTTTTTCCTTTTCTGAGTGGCGCATTTATTATCCATCTATTTTATTGATAAGCGCTATGCATTTATTTATTAATCTTATTCTTATCTTTTATTCACAATTCATTCATTCATTTTCAGTTTTTGTTTATTTATTTCAAAATAAAATAAACGTATACATGGCCATATTAACAGTCTGTAAATAGATAGACAGACTTATTTATATGATTTAAATAAATGTAGTGTCATGGCAGTTACATATTTAACTCTAACGTGGTGTTCGAAGTAGCATTATAAATGGTGTTGATGGGTAACGAGAAGGTTGCCTTTACCTTCATTTAGCAAATGCTAGCCTTTTCCTCAATTTTATAGGTGTGTCGATTTTTAGTAAGTATGGTAAATGATCTGTGGTGTACCGGAACCACTTTCCATCTTTTTAGCTTTGTCTTGGTTCATTTAATAATTAATTAAAATATTGGGAGTATTTCATGAAGGGCGTAGCTATTTGGTTTTTAACATTTTATTTAAAGCAAAGCCTCCAAAGTGCTAGCAATTTATAGTCGATTCTACCTTAACATTTTATTATTTTTCAATGCAAAATAAAAAATTATTTATACATAAATATCTTCTTAAATAAAATCAATTTCCCGCTATTTGGGGTTAAATAAGTGTGATATTAATTGATCGAACCTTTTTGAGGTCTTAGTGTTATGATTGCACCCGTATTTCCATAGAGCGTGTTTTATCACCGGATAACGCTTTTATACGCTGCCACTCTCACGTATTCCCCAGTGTGTTTGCTTTGACATCGATGGTTCTGGAAGTTTTGGACAGCATGACAAAATTACTCGTAGCGATTCCGGATCTAAAACATGAAATCATGACAAGCAAGAAGTTTTAGATGCGCAAAGTCGATTTAGCAGAAGTGTGATTTGTAATAATCCGGTAATGTGAGTGTACACATATGTCGTCACTTTATTCGTCATTGAATCCATGTGTTAGTGAGAAGGCGAAGGTTACTGCAAACTTAACTTGACGACGTTCGTTTCTGAAATGTTTCTCAAAAACAAATCGCTCTAGTGTATAAGGAATTGTTTGTGCACTGGGTTAGTTTACATATTCTCTTACAAAAATAAAACCATCTTTGAATGAAATGTCGTTTACCTGTGGCTTAGAGATTTCCATAGATCTGCAACATATCCGCGTCGTGTGCATGTAGCATATACATATATTTTGCTGATATTGGTTATCTCGCTTTTTAATCGCAAAATTGTAACTCTGTAAGAGATGGCCTTGCCAAATAAGTAAGGCTTTCTGAGTTTCTGCATTGAACGCGATAGCGCTTCTACAGACGCCAGTGTTGTAAGTGGCCGCACTGTGATTGAGATATTATATCATCTACTCTCCTATTTTGTAGCGAACATAGGGACAGACACCATATACCTACAATATTTACTTAGCTATGGAGAGTCTCTATAATAAACAACTCTCGTCTACCACCATCCTGTTTATCTACAAAATCCTTATTCGCCTATGTATAGAGTATCGTTGTCACATATAGGCTGTTATCTAGAACGAGTCTCTCTCGTTTTTTCTTAGACGTGGTTCCAAAAGGGTTCTACTTTAATAAATTCGGTACTGTCAATCAAGTCTCAACCCTTGTATTATCACACCAATCCTGCACCTGTGTATCTTTTTTACAAGTATTTTAATGGAATGTACACTGACCGCACGTTGTACTTGCACTTCCTTTACGTAAATACGCGACTAACTTGTCAAGCAAGAATATACAACCCCTTAACTATTACTATTATTTTTACACGCTCACATCCAATTCTCTTATTAATACAAAGCTATCAGTTTAAAACGGAAAACTATAAGTTGTCTTATATGTAACAATCAAATCAGTTCAAAGTATAAGCATTTTGATTCAGCTTAGTTACGATTTGAAAAACGATGTGTAAGCTTGGCAGTATGAACGGCGTTTTATAAGTAATACACCTAACTAACGTTCAATCGTCTGATTTATCAGAAATCTTGCATGTACAAGTATTTATGCCCGTATGTATTATGCAAAGAAATTATGGTGTCTGATTTACAGGTGTTCGAACTGAGTCAAGTGTTAAATTGAGCCTGTTAAGTGTTGCACGGTGAACCAGGTTTGAATTTGAAATATCTCACACTACAGGATGTATTTTATGAAATAAAAAACGTATGTTATTGATTCTAAATCATATTGTCTTGTACAACGCTGACATCATGAATTACAAACATGTCCAAAAATCTGTGGAAAAAGATTTCAGACATGGTTGACCTACTTCTGCCATTGATTAGACATCTGCAAGTTAGGTTGAGGCTGCCATTTTCGAAGATCGGCGCGTAACTCTTCTTCAAATAGCCCAGCTGGTCAACTTTTGTACAGGGTCAGTTAAAATTATCACTCATAACTATTTGTATATTTCTGTTAGATTAGTACTCAGGTTGCTGGCGACTTTTTAAAAGCGGGAACACGTTAAATGCTTTAAGATATATATGGGGAAATACCAAGAAGTTGAGTCATTTTTTTTGAAAAGACAGAATGAAACCTGGATCTACCAGTATCATGTAGAAACTAAAATTCAATCAATGCAATGGAGGCACTTGGATTCACTACCTCTAAAGAAGGCAGGGCTGCAGCCCTCGGCTGGCAATGTCATGCTCACAGTCTTTCAGGACCAAGAAATAATGATGATAACAGATTTTATTTGTCAAAGGATACCGCAATTACAGAAGCCTATAGTGTTTTTTTTTACATTCTGAGGAAATTACGATAAATTATCCCATTTAAGAGACTGAGAAAGAGAAGCAAATGCATTCTCCTGCAAGAAACAACGCGCATGTTCACAGATCAGAAAGCACAGAAAACCTCTATCCCCTTATTTTCCTGGCCTTGATCGCTTTGAATTCCACATTTTTTGGCAGGGGAGTCTTTTTAAAAAGAAAGTGTTTCACACATATAATGCGGTTTTGATATTATGAGTCACGACAAATCTGGTGCGTTAAACCTTAAAAGTCAAACAAAAGCATGAAGGAAATACGTATCTCTGGGCGGTTCCAATACGGAGAAAGACTAATAACGGGGCTAAATTTCTTTGCTCAACTGATAAGTTTGTGTGAGACTTACCGTAGCCCTCGGCGCAAGAGGGTCCGTGTGTGCCTGGCGTGCGGGGTGGTGGCTGATCCTGTGGTCGGGGCAGCGGAAGAAAGAGTTCCAAGATGGCGCCTGCCTGCTTTTATTAGAGACGGAATCTCGCAGGATCGCGCGAGATCTCGCGGGGATGCAAATTAGCTAGGCCATCTTGAGGAATAAAAATCGGTCCATTGGAGGTGCGAGGCAGTCGGGTTCTGACGTTCGTGGCGATCAGTACAGTGACCGTTGGGTTCGGTTAGTGACCGTTGAGTTCCGTTTCTATTCGTGCAGTCAGCTGAGCTTTGTTAATTACCTTCGCGCCGTGGCTGTCATTGTTTGTTGGTTCGCTGTGTGTTGCCGTGGTTCTTCAGTGAAACGCTTCGTCGCCCACGACGAGACTTCCCGTCTCCTACACGTCGGAAACTACACAAGATACTCTTACAGTTTGTCAGGAGCATTACTTATTGAACATTTAATCAAACAAAAGAACATAGTGACACGCTAGGCAGAAAATGTAACCGATAAGTAATAAATAGGACGAGCAATCCCATGTATAAAAATGTTCCAATTTTAGCTTCTCTTTTGTTGATCTCAGATTCTAATTAACACGTGCGTGCAGACATCAAACATTCTTTTATTATCTTCTAATTCCGTTTTTTGTTAAGTTTTATTAAACTTGGATTCACCTTTCTTGACATGCGAACATAATTGTATCTGCTTTGAGTTAATTCCTATTTTTAACTTTGATCGGCTGTTACAATTTTTCTACGACCTTTTCATTCGCAGTTCTAATTTTAAGCTTCAACGTAGCGATATTTTAAATTCATCGTTCGAAGAGAAGAATATTATTCGGTAATGGTTTTGTTATTTCAGGTTATGTTTTGGCTTCTGTCATTATTTTATTTTATAATCAAAAATATTCCCGTTATTCTCACTTCTTCGCAATGTCTTACTCATCATAAAATATTTTATTTTAGACTCGCCCACGCATATCTAAGAGAAGTTCAGTCGGTATGTCACGCTCCTATTTCAAATATTGTTTCATCGATAAAAAGAGAATTTAAGTGGACACATCTTATCGTTGAGTGTAAACATAAGTTACAAGCGATTTTATCCCAAGTGTCTGTTAGTTACGCTTAAGTTTGTTACATTATTTGCGTTGGTTTCTCACGCACCATTTTCAGATCTGTCACGTTTAAGTTCCTTATATCACATGTATAGCTCAACTCTTTCCTCTAAATCTCATATTTATTAGTCTGTCATGATTAAGATTTTTGTTGGTTTGTTCGTCTAAGTTTGAAATATCGTATTTAATGTTCTGTCATGTTTAAGTTTGATATAGCATGTACGGTGGTCTACCACATGCAAGATTGAAATCGCATTTTGTTAGTTTGTTTCGCTAAAGGTTGAAATCTCATTTTAGTAATTCTATCACCTTTACAGTTTCTTTAGTTTGTCACAGTTAAGTTGAAAATAAAATTTTTAAGGTTTTGTTATGCTTAAGTTTTAAATAACAGCTTTGATATTTGGTTATGCTTACGCTATGCATAGCACATATATTGCTCCTTCACGCTGAAATTTGGTATAGCATATACGTTGATCTGTCATGCTTACGTTTGCTGTGACATATTTGTTAGCTTGTCATGCCTATATTTGTTATAATACATATTTTGATCTGTCATACTTTAGTTTGCTGTAGCATATATGTTGGTTTGTCATGCTTAAGTTTCATGTAGCATATACGTTGCTCTGTCACGCATAAATTTCCCATTGAATATAGGTTGATCTGACACGTTTAAGTTACATATAGAATATTCGTTGTTCTTTCAAGCTTAAGTTTGACATAGTATATACATTAATTTGTCACGCTTAATTTTGATGTTACATATATGTTTGTTTCTAATTCTAAAGTTGTATATAGCATATATGCTGATATAGAATGGATGTGTTCTCCTACATTTATTTTTAAAATATAATATTATTTTCGTAGGTCTACCATACGTACATAAAATTAAACTTTGATCATGTGCCACACTTAAGTTTTACATGATGTATTTATTTGGTGATAGTTTTAATAGCATATGTGCTGCTCTTAAAAGATTAAGTTTTTGATTGCATTTAATTTTGTTTATAACAGCTTACTATTAAATGGTATATTTGTTAGTTGGTGACTGGTAAGTTAGTCTGTTATGTTTAAATTTTAAATATAAGTGATATTGGTATATAACTAATGAGTTTGAAATAGCCTATATTTTTATATGTCTGTTTATTAGTCGGCCACGCTTAACTTTTAGAGTCTTTATAATATGTTGATTCTTTATTCCCGAGTTTGTTCGTACCTTACGCTCTGAAAAAGGTCAAATACAATGTTTGAAGGTAAACTGTTAAAAAAACTGAATTCGTAAAATGTCGCTTTAAAAAGTTTAATCTTGCAATCCTACAAAAGAATACGATATTGATCTCCCTTTTATGTAGTCTTGTTGTTAAATATCATCTGCTATATAATAAAATGATTGTAGAAATTCTCCTCTGGATAAAAATACGGTAGGTTTGTAACAACATATGCCCCATACAAATTTATTATGTTTAGAATATTTGCCCCGTAACTTTCGAACGCCATTTTAGGCACATTTGCTCGTTATAATAAAATCCAACATTACATCCTAGAAGAAATATCATCACAATCGCAACATATTTTGAGGAGGTAGTTTATATTTTCCTTCTAAATCTACAATCCTCTTACCGTCATCACGAATCTCCGGGACTAATATACACAACTTATTACTATTTTTCCTCGGCACCCTTCGTATTATCTTTCCAGTTATCGATTTCAAAATAATAATGTTTCCCTTCGAAATTTCCAGCTTTTCTCATTGGCTAAGAACTGACAGATCCATTATTCGGGAATAAACAACTAATTAAAAACACGAACGCATCAGACTTTCATAAACATGACGTCTCTCTCTACACGACCCAATCGTTTTATAATATTAAACCAACTACAAAACGTTTTAACCACTCATAATCGTAATTTCACATATTAATACCCTTACCGTTACCTACACAGACATTGTCACTACAAAATAACCCACTAAAAAAATATCCCTGATACAAACATAATTAACATTTACGGTTAGCAGTTTTTTTTTACTCCAACTCTCCGTACAAAACAGAAAACGATGCCATTTTTAATTTTATTTTTGGGTCGTTCACGTTTCCATTATTATTATATTTTTTTTTTTACTTTGAAATCTTTTCAGGAAAATTGTAAAAATACTATCCTGAAAAAAAAAAATGACCGTTTACGGTTAGTATCATATTTTTTCCTACTTCGATTCTCCTTACCAGACATTCAACAATGCGATTTTATTTGTTATTTCTTTACAGTTAATGCTTGCCTCTAACATTTAATCATAATCGTTAATTAACATTTCATGTACTTCAAAATCTCTTTATGTGTTTTTAAAGCTTTGTAACTGTCTACGCCTTACTATTTTAAAGCGTCTGTCTGTATGTGAGTGCGTGTGTATGAGTGCGTGTGTGCGTGACTTTGTTATTGCATGTGTGCGTGACTTTGGTTGTGCGTGTGTACATTCGTGCGTGCGTTCGTGTGTTTCTGCGTGTTTGCGTGTGTGTGTGTGTGTGCGTTTTTGTGTTTATCTTGTGTGTGCGTTTTGTATTATCGCCTTATGTGTAATTTTAAAACTTTTAAACTGTTTACTCCTTAATATTTTCGAAGTTGGCGTGTTTATGAGTTCATGTTGTGGTTGCTTGTATGCGCATGTGTATGTACGTTTATGTGTTTGTGTGTTCGTGACTTTGTGCCTTTTTTTACATGGTTGTCACCACTTATAAAGGACTGGGGGCCACTTAGGGATAAGGGTTATTGCGTGTACAGTAATCAATGAGATAATATTGTAGTAATCATTAGCATTGGAGATTTTATAATGTCTTACTTAAAAGAGCGGTTTGTAAGGAATTTGTTTATGTTGGACTTGAAGACATCCAAGTTGTAGTCAGGTGGGAAACAAGCAAACGGAACAGAGTTCCACAGTCGTGCACTTCTGAGAAAGAAGCTCTGCTCATGGAATCTACGTTTGGATTTAGGCACAGATAAAGAGTGGGGAAAATTATTGACAGTAGTTTCAGCTAGATGGATCTTTCTCGTGAAAGATTCATGGAGGAAAGAGAGATTGGAGCTCATACGAGCACTTGCCATGGAAATAACGATAAAACAAATATAGGCTAGCAACGTCTCTTCTGTGGGAGAGAGGTTGCAGGGAAGAGAAAAAGGGCATGCCCTCCACTAAGCTACGAAGTCTATTTTGTACTCTGTCAAGGCAGGATAGGCTGTTTTTAGCAGCTCCTGTCCAGATGTGGCAGCAGTACTCCATCTTTGGACGTACTTGGCTTTTATACAGATAGAGAATTGCATCAGTAGTGAGATATCTTCTGGAGCGGTAGAAGGATCCCTCCATTTTCTCAGCGTCCTTGGCAACAGACCTGATGTACGTGTTCCATTTCAGATCAGGAGTAAATGTCAATCTCGGAAGCTTGTCAAAACATGGAGGCTCCCAAAGACAAGAGCCATCCATTTCAATTGATGCCAGATGGAGATCAGAGCGTTGATGATGTAAAGAGAGACGTTTGGTTTTAGATGCATTAAAAGTAACCAGCCACCTCTTCCCTCACTGTTTCATGTGCGCTCAAGATCCGAAGAGAGAGCATTTGAGAGAACCTTGTCATTTACGACCTTTGATGTGTTGCCATAGATGATCGTGTCATCAGCATAGATGTCAATGAATGATTTAAGTATGTGTTCTGGGAGATCATTGATGTAGATCAGAAAGAGAGTTGGGCCCAGTATGGACCCCTGAGGGACTCCAGCATTAATACTGTGGGCCTCTGATTTCTGCCCATCAACAACTACTCTTATGACCCTATCGGATAGACAGGATTTAATAATTGAGAAAGCATTACCAGTGATACCGTAGCCGGAAAGCTTGTGAAGTAGGCCCTTGTGCCATTCCTTATAGAAGGCCTTCGATATGTCAAGAGCAATTGCCCTGGAAAGGAAACCTTTGTCAGGAGATTCACTAATCCTATGAGATATAACCGTTAGCAGATTTGCTGTTGATCTTGCGGAGCGGAAACCATATTGCAATGTCACTAAGAAGGTTGTTTCTGCTAAGGTGGTTGACTACTTCTTTATTTAATATGGATTCCAATAACTTACTTATGACACACAGGAGACATTGGTCTGTACTGAGAGGGAGATGACTTTTCACCTGAATTCTTAAATTCAGGGCATAGTGATGAGGTTTTCAAGGGTGTTGGAAAGCACTTCTCCTTAAGGCAACGCTTAAACAGTTTTGTAAGTATGGGGGCAAGTTCTGGCTAGAGTTTTTTCAGCACTATAACTGGAATGCCGTCAGGGCCAGTTGCTTTATTGGAATCAATGTTCTTGATTAGCTTCGAGACCTCGCGCACAGATATGTGTATGTTACATCGCGTGTTGTCTGTTATAGGAGGAAATACGGGGAGTTGATAGCCTTCGTCGCATAGAGTAGAATTAGCTGCAAAGTTCTTGGCAAATAATTTGGTCTTGTCTGATGCTGACAAGATGTGTGAGTTCGTGTGTTTTGCGTGTGCGTATGCGCCCGTATGATTTTGCGTGTGTGTTTTTTGTGTGTGCGTGTGGGTGTTGTTGCATGTGTGTGTGCGATCGTGTGTGTGTGTGTTTGTGCGTGTGTGAGGTGCGTGCGCGTTTCTGTGCGTGTTTGCGTGTGTTTGTGTTCGTGCCTTTGTTACTTGTGTGTGCGTGTGCTTTTTTGTGCGTATGTGCGTTTTTGCTGTGTGCTTCCGTGTGTGTTTGCGTTTGTGTTTGTGCGTGTGTACTTCTTTGTATGAGCGTATGTGTTTTTTGTCTGGACGTGTAAGTTTTTCCTGCGTATGTGTTTTTGGAGTTTGTGAATATGCGGTATATGTGCGGGCGTGTCTCTAATACTGTCGTCAACCAGACTCAGGCACGGCAACACGTGCTCATGAAGGTGCAGCTAGTTATAATAATAAATGTTCATTTTCATAATGGTGTGAGAAAGAAACTCGTAGAAATATCGACGCCCACCTATACAGGACCGAAAAATAAAATCAGCGAACAATTGAAAGAAACAAGGCTAAAGAATAATGTTGTCTGACAGCAGGCGCTGAACTGAACTAGTAAATTAAACATTGCCTCTAACTACGTGAATCTATTGTTTGTGCTGAACTATGTAGCACAATATTACTTTTGTGATTATGTATTGGTATTTATTAATTTATCTCAGTTGAGTCAGTTCGATGTTTAAAATACAAAAGAATTTATGTTAATTAAAATGATAATAAACTCATATTGGCTGCATCTGTTCAAAAATAATTTTACACAACCCAGAAAAATATTTACTGATTAAATATTGTTTTCATTTCATTGAATTTTCACGGGTCCTGAAATGTGAAATAACATTTGCATTGGTCTGTTATACTTAAGTTTCAAATAAAATATATGTTCTTCAGTTAAATAATAAAACATTTTCGTTGGCCTTTCCTGCTTATAAAAAGAAAGAAGATTTATATATAAACAAGATTTATTGGATACTCCAACTTTAATCTGGCATAAAATACGTGTTCTTTCTGCAACGCTGAAGATTTAAATGACATTTGCATTTGTCTGTCATATTTAAGGTTCAGGTGACGTAATTGTTCATGCGGACTCTCCGTTTTTCTGTATCACGCCTGTTTTTAATAAAAATTTGATTGTAATTCATAAGTTCTTATTTGTATACTACTACAACGTTTAAATATATATATTCCTGGTCTGTAATGCTTAAGTTTAAAATGCCATTGTCCTGGGTTTGCTATGCTTCTGTTTGAAATAACGTATTTACTGATCTGTAACCATGAACTGGGATAGATTTACATTTGAAGCACATATATAATATAATATAAAATAATATAATATAATATATATATATATATATATATATATATATATATATATATATATATATATATATCTTAATGGGTCAAACTAACGTTTGATATATCATTTTTTTAGTTGTTTACGTTTCTATTTGAAATGACATTTAATTATTATATTTGGTAAATGCTAATATGTAGGTCAGTCATGCTACTGTTTGCAATAGCATTTTATTATTATGTCTGGCATGATTTCAAATTAGATATACGTCTGTCACGTTTAGGTAAGAAGCATCGATTTCGTTGATCTATCAGCATCTCTTTTCAATAGCATTTTATTAGTACATGTGGCGTGATTTCAAATAGCATATTCATAGGTCTGTCAAGCTTATGCATGCAACATCGTTTTCGTTAATCTATACGGTTTTATTTTTAATAGCATTTTATAAATAAACGCGCAAATTAAGTAGACGTAAATCAAGAAACACCAATCTTATTTTCATTTAATCGATTTCATTTTAATTCCAAAATTACGCGCATACTTTCAGTTTCTCTGTTTTGGTTTTAGTTTTTTATTAATTTATTTTCACTATTATTAGTAATATTCCCAGCTCTACTCGCGTCGGTTTATTTCGTTTTTACCCGTCGTTCCCCTGTGCCATTATATCATCAGATATTTCCGATTCGAGCGATTTTCAGTGTGTAGATTAACAGGTTCATTCAGCTACACAGCTGCGCATTTTCCTTACACACCTCGACGAAGTCTACCCTGTCGAACTTAGCACTAGTAAAAAAAAACAACAGTAGTACTATTAAGAGTCAAGTGCTCTTTTGTTCTATTTATTATATTAACGTTGTATTAATGCTTTTAAATATAACCTACCGACGGATACCCTGGTTCTGCATTTCAAATTTCCATTTATATTCCATGTTAGAATCTAGGAAAGAAAATTGGTAAATTGAATATCTTCTCCAAATGGTATATATATATATATATATATATATATATATATATATATATATATATATATATATATATAACTGAAACATAATTATCAAAGTATACTTACGCAGATAGATATGAAAAGTCTTTATTAAAGTTTGTGTCTATTTCCATTTTATGGAGGCCAGGCGCGAATGCAAACCCCACAATTTTATTATACCATCCCTATTTAAGTTAAAACATACTTATCAAAGTATTCTTATGTACATCTATATCAAAAACACTTGTAAACATTTTTTTAAAAAAATTTTATTTCCATACTTTTTGAATCACCGTTCTGCCAGATCAAACATACCCATTCCTGTGTCTCGATGCATCTATCATTATATGTAATCAGTTTTTTAAAATAGTCAACCATATAGGAGCCTATTCGTGACTCGACACACACACATACACACAGACATTCAGCTTTATATTATTGATATAATGGACTGATTCAACACCCCTCAAATGGATGGACTGTTACGTCTATAACAAGACAAGCAAACTCTCCTCACGTGGGAGACAGAATTTAGTACTAAGCTGTCAATGGACGCTTAGAAATGTGTGTACCTTTTTACCTAAATAAACCCTTTCTGTACAACCCCAGTAATGACTTGTTATTCATATAATCTACGATATAACAATTATATATATATATATATATATATATATATATATATATATATATATATATATATATATATATACTATCTAGGTGTTAGGAGGTGTATGTTGAGCAAAAAAAAAAAACAGGTAGTAGAAAGGCAGGCTCGAATTCGTACCGCGAAGAAGGAAAAGAACGGGGGGAGGGAATGTGAAGTCTTTGCTGTCACGACTACCGCCAAACCGGAAGTGACGAAGCTTTAAATTAAGGCTATATAATCGAAAAGAGGGGCTGATTTTCGAAAATATAGGCGAGAAAAGCGACCCGTCCCTGTTAAAAAGTGTTCAGTTGAGGGTGAAGAAATTAATGTTTTTATCCGGTTTTTCGGTATTTTTCGTCTGAAGGGTCGAACTTCAAAACGATACTGATCCTGTGAAAATCCGTCGCCTCTGTTGAAAGTTTTAGAAAAGGACATCTACGAGGTTACGAAGTCTATTTTGAACTCTATCAAGGCAGGACAAGTCCTTTCTAGCAGCTCCTGCCCAGATGTGGCGACAATATTCCATCCTTGGACGTACCTGGCTCTTATATAGATAGAGAATAGCATCAGCAGTGAGATATTTACCGGATCGATAGAAAGGTCCCACCATTTTTCCAGCGGCCTTGGCAACATATTTGATGTATGTGTTCCATTTAAGATCAGGAGTAAAAGTCAAGCCCAGAAGCTTGTCAAAACTTGAGGCCTCCTGAAGACGAGAGCCATTCATTTCAATTGATACCAGATGTGGATCAGAATGTTGATGATGTAAAGAGAGAAGTTTGGTTTTAGATGCATTAAAAGTAACCAGCCACTCCTTTCCCCATTGTACTACGTGCTCAAGATTAGAGGAAAAAGAATTGGAGAGAACTTGGTCGTTTACTGTCTTTGATGTGCTACCATAAATGGTAGTGTCGTTAGCATAAATGTCTACAAATGATGTAAGGATGTGATTTGGAAGATCATTAATGTAGATCAGGAAAAGAGTTGGGCCCAGGATGGACCCCTGAGGGACACCGGCATTAATACTGTGAGCTTCTGATAATGATAAAAATCACTCATTAAATAATGAGGACTGAGGGACAAATAAGAAGAAGCGAGAGTAACCGGAGCTGTCGATAACGCATCCACAATACGTTTTCTACTCTCCATATCTCATAGGATTAGCGAATCTCTCGACAAAGGCTTCTTTTCTAGGGCAGTTGCTCTTGACATATCGAAGGCCTTCGATAAGGTATGGCATAAAGACCTACTACACAAGATTTCCAGCTACGGTATAACTGGAAATGTTTTCTCTATCATTAAATCATTTCTATCTGATAGGCTCATAAGAGTAGTGGTTGATGGGAAGAAATCAGAGGCCCATAGTATTAATGCTGGAGTCCCTCAGGAGTCCATACTGGGCCCAACTCTCTTCCTGATCTACATCAATGATCTCCCAAGGCACATACTAAAATCTTTCGTTGACATCTATGCTGATGACACGACCACCTATGGCAACACATCAAAGGCCGTAAATGATGATGTTCTCTCTGATTCTCTCTCCTCTGATCTTGAGCGCGTGGTACAGTGGGGAAAGAGGTGGCTGGTTACCTTTAATGCATCTAAGACCAAGCTCCTATCTCTACATCATAAACGTTCTGATCCCCATCTGGCATCAATTGTGATGGATGGCTCTCGTCTAAGGGAGGCCCCAGGATTTGATAAGCTCCTGGGTTTGACCTTTACACCTGATCTTAAATGGAACACATACATCAAGTCTGTGGCCAAGGTCGCTGGGAAAATGGTGGGATCCTTCTACCGCTCCAGAAGATATCTCACTAATAATGCAATTCTCTATCTATATAAGAGCCAAGTACGTCCAAAGATGGAGTACTGCTGCCACATCTGGGCGGGGGCTGCAAAAATCAGCCTATCCTGCCTTGACAGAGTACAAAATAGACTTCGTGGCTTGGTGGGGGATGCCATTTTCTCTAGCCTGCAACCTCGTTCCCACAGAAGAGACGTAGCGAGCCTGTCATTGTTCTATCGTTATTTCCATGGCAGGTGCTCGTCTGAGCTCCATTCTCTGTTCCCCCCTCGCCAATCTTTCTCAAAAAACACCCGACTAGCTGAAACCACCGTCAATAATTTTCCCCACTCCCTATCTGTGTCTAAATCAAAACGTTGATACCATAAACAAAGCTTCTTTCTTAGAACTGCACGCCTGTGGAACTCTGTTCCGCTTGCCTGTTTCCCTCCCGACTTCAACCTGGATGTCTTCAAGTCCAACACAAACAAATTCCCGATGAACCGCCCCCCCCCCAAGTAATGACACCTTACCAATTCTCCAATACTATTGCTACACTATCCCTTTGATTACTGTACACACAATAACCCCTGAGTGGTCATTGGGCCTTGATAAGTGGTGAACTCCATGTAAAAATATATATATATATTATTTATATTGTATATATTTTTCCATTGTACATATATATTACTTATTAATTTATTTTTATTTCGGACTATTATTCTCATCTTTATTAGTTGTTGTTTTTCATCTTTTATTGGTTTGTTTATTCACAACATTTCGGCCAACTATTCCTCTGGCCTTCGTCAGGTGGTAACCGCGACGGATAGGAACTTCGAATCTCCTAACTGCATTCTCAGCCATCACTGTCATCCGTAGTTGTCGTCTCACCACATTTTGGCCAAGTAAACCTCTGGCACATACATATATCCGTATTAAAAAAAAATGTATGTATTCAACTTTCTAGGCCTGGCCCGTCTATATAAATATAAATTTGCTGGCCTTCTAATCAAACCTCAAGAAATTTAAAGTTTTTAAGTGGAGGCTTGAAATGTACCGTTCCCAGTGAAGCAATCCTTTTGTTCACCGAGCTCTTACGCTTTCCCGGCTTATTATGCATCCATTTTTTCAATACGGATATATGTATGTGTATGCCTATATATGTGTGTATATATATATATATATATATATATTCTCTATTTTACTTTATTTTATACGAGTCTACTCACCCCTCACCCCTCAACCCCATTTCCTGATATTTTAACCCCCCTCCCACCTATCTGTATCCTTTTTCTTTTAGGCCTCCCTAATAATTTAATATTAACAGTACTTACATTATTATTATTAGTAATGGTTGTGATGATGTTTGGAGGTGGTGGTATAATCATTATCATCATTATTATTACTGCACGGTTTTTTTACGCTATTACTATTGTTATTATTTCTATTATTATTATTAATGTTTTTATCATCATTATTATAATTATAATCTTCATTATAATTGATATCATTATTATCACTCCCGTTATTGAACCATAATTGCTACTATTATCTCAATCTTCACTATCGTTAACAGTAATTTGGAATTTAATTTTATCACAACTATTGGTAACATTATATTTAATGTTTAAATTTAATGTTTACTTTTAATTTTGCCTTTATTTTTATTTTATTTAGTTTATTTTTCTTAATATTAATTTTTTTTCATATTTAATTTTACATCTAATTTATGTCCAACTTTATTATTACTACTATTATTATAATTGTCATTACAATTATCTTCCGTACTATTATAATTACCCTATTATTATTTGGTATATTTTTACCACTCTCATAAGTAGCTATGGTTCCCTTACTCCCCCATTTTAACATCAGTATTATACTTAACCTTTTACATCAAGTTATACGCACTCATAGTCATTATCACCCTAACCTCCAACCGCCCCCTTATGATCATACTCCATATATCATAACAGTAGAACTTATAAATATATTGCCGCATATTACCTTTCAGTTTTACAACCTTACATGACCCCCCCCCCACCAAATTAATCAAAAATTACCCGCTCCATAGAAAATAGACACCCCATAAACCGTTAAAATAAATTACCACACAGCAGCAATACACCCCCTATTCAACCATAACATATTTACCCCTTAATCTCAATACTATGTTAAAGACAATTTATATTCTCATATATCATACTATATATAATAAGCTCCTCCTTATTTATTTAGAATTCATAAAAGCTTCCCCCAATACTCTATAATTCCTCTTAACCTGTTTCTTCCCTAACGAACCTTACTCTAGACGCCGCATCTCCCCCATGCTACCTAGCACCTTCTCTACTCTTCTGATGAGAAGTGTTAGGCGTCGAAATGCCCTGGCATAAAGAGTCCCTTCTATCCCCCAAATTTTGCCTGTATTCCATTATTCAATAAGTGATCCATTCTATATCTACCTATATACAGTTTTGTGTCTTCATTTCATTCTCTTGTTGTCCTATTGTATAAGCTCCAATAATTATTGTTGAGCTTGGCATTATCCGGATAAGTCTCCTTTTTTGGAATTGATTTTTCTCTTTTATCTTTTACTTAAAGCTATATATATATATATATAATACATATGAAGTATGTAGGATGGTTTTCTCCACGGTTCGTGGACTTCAATTCATTGGCAGACTCTTCCGCTGTGTTGTCTTATTCACTATCCCTGCACTTTCCACATGTTTTTTTTTCTCTGCAGGTTTCTTTGTGGAGTTCATACATGTGGTGATTAAAACATCTTAGAGAAGCCGGTATATACTCCTCTACTTAAACGTTTGAATAACCAATTGTAACTTTTTTTGGTATTGGGGAATCGATGGTTAGTATATATGTATTTATCGTAATCAGCCTACCGTAAGGAAAATTAGAAAAAATTCCAAGACATATTAATCAGAGGGTTCGTAACGTGATATTCAAAAATTGAATAAGCTGACTGTATTAAATAGAGGTAAAAAGAAGGAAGAATGTGTAGCGACATAGAAATGCTGATGTAAAATAAATAAAAAAGTGCATATATATATATATATATATATATATATATATTGCGTAGAGTTATTGCGTAGGGAAATGCACACATACACATACACACAGATACGTTCACTTTTAAGTGTTTAAGTATTTCAAGTGTTTAGACTCAAAACTGTCGGAGGAGTTTGGTAGAGTTCTCAAAGGTCAAATCGTTGAACTGTGGCCCCTTAACAGCGAAATTTCTGGCCGAAAAACAAACATACTAGTAAGCATAGTATAGCAGTGCGGGAGATAAATAAAAGACAAACTTTACTTAAATATGATTTTTGGAGTTACATTCATAACACCTTATTGAATATAAGAATTATAACTATATTTACCAGTTGTAAGTCAATATTTTTATATTTATCTGGTAAAATATTGGTGCATCAATCATTATCAAATACAATTATTTATATAAACATAGAATGAACTTAAATTCGTATTTCTATTACAAATTTTAAATTTTATCATGGCTGTATTTTTACCGAGTAAAAAAAATGAAAAATGTTGGGGCGTATGTGACGTTTTCACTTCAGTGGAACTGTGGTATAGCGGCTACCGAAATATTCAGCCCCTAGGCTATGATATTAGCTATAAAATCACAATACTCTGATTGCGCTGACAATTAGGTGTGCTTTTGCATATCGAGATGAACATGTGTGTGTGTTAGCAACGATATGAAACCTGAATGATTAATTGTTTTTACTTGCTAAACAACCTTTAAGCAAACGAATAATTGATGACAATCAATTATCAGTGACATTTGATTAAACTAAAATAAAAAAAATATTGCTCTCAACTTCAAAAGATCCGTTAAGTTAAAAAAAAGGAATTGATAGTTCGAGCAGAAGAGAGATGGGTTTTTATGAATCGGGTATTTTTTTTTTTTTTTTTTACACAGTGATCACCATTTATCAAGGCCCGGAAGCCACTCAGCGATAAGGGTTATTGCAAGTACATTACGTTAGTGAGGAGATTTGCTGAAATGTTTACTTAAGGGGGCGGTTCATTAGGAATTTGTTAACATTGGACTTGAAGACATCCAAGTTGTAGTCCGGAGGGAAGCAGGCAGACGGAACAGAGTTCCACAGGCGTGCAGTTCTAAGAAAGAAGCTTTGTTCATGGAATCTGCGCTTTGATTTAGGCACAGATATAGAGTGGGGGAAATTTTTCACAGTGGATTCAGCTAGACGGGTGTTTTTCGTGAAAGATTGGCGAGGGGGGACCAGAGATTGGAGTTCAGACGAGCATCTGCCATGGAAATAACGATAAAACAAGGATAGGCTCGCAACGTCTCTTCTGTGGGAGATAGGTTGCAGGGTAGAGAAAAGGGCACCCCCCACTAAGCCACGAAGTCTATTTTGTACTCTGTCAAGGCAGGATAGGCTGTTTTTAGCAGCTCCTGCCCAGATATGGCAACAGTATTCCATCCTTGGACGTACTTGGCTTTTATATAGATAGAGAATTGCATCCGTAGTGAGATATCTTCTGGAGCGGTAGAAGGATCCCACCATCTTTCCAGCGACCTTGGCAACAGACTTGATGTACGTGTTCCATTTCAGATCAGGAGTAAAGGTCAAACCCAGAAGCTTGTCAAAACACGGGGCCTCACCCAGACGAGAGCCATCCATCACAATTGATGCCAGATGGGGATCAGAGCGTTGATGATGTAAGGATAGCAGTTTGGTTTTGGATGCATTAAAGGTAACCAGCCACATCTTCCCCCACTGAACCACGCGCTCGAGATCAGAGGAGAGAGAATCAGAGAGAACTTTGTCATTTACAGCCTTTGATGTGTTGCCGTAGATGGTCGTGTCATCAGCATAGATGTCAACGAATGATTTAAGTATGTGTTTAGGGAGGTCATTGATGTAGATCAGGAAGAGAGTTGGGCCCAGGATGGACCCCTGAGGGACTCCAGTATTTTGTTTATATAGAGAAGTTGTTTAAAATTATTATCAAAGGAAAAAATTATATCATTTCTTATCAAAGAAAAATCTAGTTTTGAATAATTTAGGCTGGTTGGTTGTTTTGTTTTACGGCATATCACTCCTTTTCATCTTATTTAATGATTAATCCAGTTATTTTGAAGAAAAATGTTTTAATAGAATATATTTATTTTTTCATATTCGTCTCTATTTAACCCATAGTTGGGATCCTAACAGTTACTACCACTCCTGATCAGAGTGGACCTGGAAGCAATGACAATTAAAGGGTGGCCTTACCATTGGATATATGCCGTATCCAAAACCTGTCTCGAAATGAACTCTTAAAAATCCCTTCCAGAGAAAAACCGAATTCGAAACTTCTCTGATGACAACTGCTTCAACCCTCAAAACAATGAAAGACCAATCTGACTATCGAAACTAAAAAATAGCAAAGAAAAGGAAAGTATTAAAATAAAATAAACCCGTTTGAAGCCTAGTAGTGGAGGAGTTCCCAATATATTCTTTTCCAGTTAATTTCTTTTGTTCTTTTTAAAGCTAATTTGGTTTGATAACGTGTCGCTGTACGGCTGACATAATTTTCAATACAACCATTTGGAAAACAAATTTGGGTGTGTTATTCCTTTTCTCTATTGAAACGCTTATAACTCCCTTGTCTAATGCCAGCAGAACGACATATCAACACGTTTGAGAGGAAATTCGTATAACAATTACACGCCTAAATAATAAGAGAACATCCCTTGTAAAATTTTAAAGATAGACTTCGGGTTATAATACCACATTCACTTAGTGAGTCCGCATACATTAGACAAATGATGAATTTTCTTTAGGTCCTACAGTCTTTGGCATGTTTGTGACACTTTGAGACAATTTTGAACATTCGTCAAGGTAAGGTTAATTATAATTAAAAAAAAAACTCACGTAGTATTTCTTCTGCCTTTCACATCACCCTTTTATTGGTTAAGTTCGTAACGCACCTGTTATCAACTCCAAAAGCACTTATGCTAATCCAACTTACTTCTTAAAATACCAACTTCAATATTATCATGCTCTCTGAAAAATCAACACTCTTTTATCTCCAACCAGGATCATCTCATCTGCATATCAGGTGGTAACATTGCAGGCATATAAAGAGATAAGGCAGCCATTTTTATTTCTTTTTTCTTTATTCATTTCGTTCAACGACTGACCTGTTGAATTAGGCACACGTGCTAGTTAGTTTTTTTTTTACATGGAAGTCACCACTTATCAAAGACCGGAAGCCACTTGGGGATAAGATTTATTGCGTGTACAGTAATCAATGGGACAATAATGGCAAGTAATCGTTAGCAATGGAGATCTAAAAAAATATCTTACTTAAGGGGGCGGTTCATCAGGAATTTGTTTATGTTGGACTTGTTGACATCACAGTTGTAGTTAGGAGGGAAACGGGCAAACGGAAGAGAGTTCCACAGGCGTGCGCTTCTAAGAAATAAGCTTTGGTCATTGAATCTACGCTTTGATTTAGGCAGAGATAAAGAGTGGGGAAAATTACTGACAGTGGTTTCAGCTAGACGGGTGTTTTTTGTGAAAGATTGGCGAGGGGGGGGCAGAGATTGGAGCTCAGACGAGCACTTACTATGGAAATAACGATAAAACAAAGACAGGCTCGCAACGTCTCTTCTGTGGGAGATAGGTTGCAGGGAAGAAAAAAGGGGATCCTAACTAGGCTAAAATGTCTATTTTGTACTCTGTCAAGGTAGGATAGACTGTTTTTAGCAGCTCCTGTCCAGATATAGCAGCATCTACTGGATCAGTAAAAGGATCCCTCCATGTTTCCAGCGACCTTGGAAACAGATTTGATGTACGTGTTCCATTTCAGATCAGGAGTAAAGGTTGTCAAAACATGGAGCCTCCCCAAGACGAGAGCCATCAATTTCAATTGATGCTAGATGGAGATCAGAGCATTGATGATGTAAAGATAAAACCTTGGTTTTAGATGCATTAAAAGTAACTAGCCACCTCATTGTACCACGCGCTCAAAATCAGAGGAGAGAGAATCAGAGAGAACTTTGTCATTTACGACCTTTGATGCGTTACCATAGATGGTCGTGTCATCAGCATAGGTATCAACGAATGATTTAAGTATGTGTTTTGGGATCATTGATGTAGATCAGGAAGAGAGTTGGGCCCAGGATCGACCCTTGAGGGACACCAGCATTAATACTGTGGGCCTTTGATTTCTGCTCATCAACCACTACTCTTATGAACCTATCAGAGAGAAATGATTTAATAATTGAGAAAACATTTCCAGTTATACCGTAGCTGGAAATCTTGTGAAGTAGGCCTTTATGCCATACCCTATAGAAGGCCTTTGATATGTCAAGAGCAATTGCCTAGAAAAGAAGCCTTTGTCGAGAGATTTACTAATACTATGAGATATAAGCGTTAGCACATCTTCTGTATATCTAACAGAACGGAAACCATATTACATGTCATTAAGAAAGTTATTTCTGCTGAGGTTGGTGACTACTTCGCTATTTAATATGGATTCCAGAAACTTACTCATTACACACATTATTGGTCTTACACCACTTATTGGTCTGTACTGAGAGGTAGATGACTTTTCACCTTAATTCTTAAATACAGGGCATACTGATGAGTTCAGAAGCAATTCTCGTTAAGACAACGCTTAAACAGTTTTGTAAGTATGGGGGCAAGTTCTGGCTGAAGCTTTTTCAACACTATAATTGGGATTCCGTCAGGGCCAGTTGCTTTACTGGAATCAAGGTTTTGATTAGCTTGGCAACATCACGCACATATATTTTGTGTTGCATAGCGTGTTGTCTTTTATAGGAGGAAATACGGGGAGTGGATGCCCTTCGTCGCACAGGGTAGAATTAGCTGCCAAGTTCCTGGCAAAGAGTTTTGCTTTGTCTGATGCTGTCGTCTTTGTCGGGTATTTCTACTGTGATTCTGACATTTTACACATTTGTTTGTTTACCCACTCCACAACATCCTTGACTAGTCCCGGCCAATGATAGTTCCTAAATATTAACTGATAAGTTTTTTCGATCCCTAAGTGTCCTGCTTTCTCATGGGCTTTATCCAGGATTTCTCTCCGGAGTTGGGCTGGTACCACCATTTTAATCCCATTTCTCCATCCCGACCAGCAATATAATAGCCGGTCAAGGTTGGGGGTGTATTTTGGATCCGACTTTCCTCCAACCGGGCTCTTAGCCTCGCTAATTCCTTATCTTCTTGACCTGTCTCGATCATTTCGACCCAATGTGGGTCGACTATAGGTTCGGCGTCGGTTACATCTGTCTCACTCCAGTCTAGTCTTACCTTTACTCACTCCTATCTGGAAAGCCCTGTCATCCATCCCTGGTTCCAATCAGATGGTTTCGGATTCCACTGCTCTTGAATCCGGGACAAAAGATCCGCACATGTATTCTCCTTACCTTAAAAATATTCGATATAGCTGGATAACTTGAGTGCCAACTGCTGGATCTACTTGTTCGTCCAATCCGCCTAAAATAGATATCTCAACGGTTTGTGGTCAATTTTCACCACAAATTCAGCCCTACTCAGATAATAGTTTAGATTTTTTACCGCATATACAATCGCAGAAGCTTCCTTCTCAATCACCAGCCACCTCTATTGGGTTTCGGATAGCTTATACGACAGGAATTATAAGGGAATTACCTCTGGTATGCCAGGCAGGGGGCCTTCCGTCTCAGGACACGGTGGGTCAACACCGCTCCTATACACGTGTCACTTGCGCCCGTATACAGAACCATAGGCTTACTTAGGTCCAGCAACGATATAGCAGTCAACTGTTCCTTCAGGGCGTCAACAGCCCTCTGACATTCGGGAGTCCACTTATAACGGGCATGTTTTTTTATTAACGCTATTATGGGAGCGACCAGTCGGCTAAATGCAGGTATAAATCGGCGATAATAGTCGATCATTCCAATGAATCCTCGCACTTGTCGCACGGTTTTCGGCTCAGGTAGAGACCTGATAACGTCCACTTTGTCTATGTCCGGTCTTATTCCAACCTCATTAATCCCAAATCCCAAATACTTGGTTTCCTTCTTAAGAAACTGACATTTGGGCAACTTTATTGTCAGTTGATGTTCGCGCAACCTCTCAAATACTTCCGTCAAATGTGCAAAGTGCTCGTCAGGCCTCCGTAAGAAGATTAAAATATCGTCCAAGTACGCCACCGCAAACGCCTCCAACCCCCGTAAAACTATCGATAGCAATTATGAGAAGACCCCTGGTGCATTACAGAGGCCAAACGGCATAACTCTGAATTTAAATAATCCCGCATGACATGCAAAACCGCATTCTCTTGATCGTCCCCATCGAGGGCTACTTGCCAGTAACTCGATCTTAAGTCCAGGGTGGTAAAACATCTCGCTTTACCCAACACAACCATTATGTCGTCTATTAGGGGCAAAGGCACAGCTAAGGGTTTGGTAATAGCATTCAGCTTCCCGAAATCCACACAAATCTGTGTCCCCCGCCGTCTTTCTTCTCCACGATCACCATGGGGAAACACCACGGTGAGGTGGAGTGTTCAATTATTCCCGCCTCCAACATCTCAGACACATTTATACATTTATTCTTTTATGAATCGGGGTTCGGTAGGGTTTCAATTTTACAGGCAGGTAGTCTCCCGTATCAATCCTCATCGTAACTGTGCTTGTACATTCCAATTATTGCCGATTGCCAGAAAAGATACCTTGGTACTCAGGCGGCGCTATTACTTCCTCTGTTTTATCCTTGATGATTCTCTCCGATTCCTTGTCGCCTCTCTACCCCAGGTCCCTATTCTTTGAAGTCTCTCAACAGGGTAGGCTTGTCCCACCTGGGATCCACGTCTAACCCGTACCGTTTACAGGAATTATTTGTTAACAGCACCGGGAAGCTTCCAGATCCACTCACTATAGCATAACTAATCGCCACTTCTAAGTCCCCGTCTCCCTATTCTTCTAGGGAGATAACCTGGTACTCATCAGGGTTTCCCTTCCTTCGCCCCTGGATCCTTCCCGCTGTGGACATCACCGTTCGGGGAGGGATTTCTGTATCCTCTGATGTTACCACCGTGACGCCATTTGACTGTTTTCGGTCACTTAGGAGAATGACCTTCCCCTTCAACCACAGAGTTGGCGGAACGTAAGTGACCGCTGCTCCCATTTCTTCTAGCCAATCATACCCCAATATCAACTGTTCACACAAATCGGGCGCCACATAAGCCTGTAATTGCCCAGTCATCCCCTCTACCTCATAGGGGAGTCTGGCCTGTCCTTCCGGTGATAGTCAGCCTTGATCCGCCTGTGTCAATTCCAGGTCAACCGGACTAAACCAGTGTCACTGAGGAGCATGTATCAATCAGGGATGCCACCTTCACGCTCCCCACCACCATCTGGCATCAAAGATCCCGACTCTCTTTCAAGATACAGCGAACTTCCACTAGCATTGGCCTTTTTCTTCCTCCTTGGTCAACTCCATGCAACGGCTTCTCTCTCTGCTTTTGCATCAAGGAGTCTCCGCCTTTTCGGGTACACTGTCTTCGCGAATGGCCTGCCTCCCGACAAGGCCAACATTTCCTTTTTGGACAGCCTCGGACGATATGACCGAACTGACCAAAGATCCAGCAACTCAAGCGCCCCCTCGCCCCTCGGCTGGCCTGGCTCCCTGGTCTGTAAGGGTCATCCGGTCGTAACTCCGTTGGCCTCCTCCCTTAGCCGGTTCTGGGTAGACGGGAAGCGATCTCCACTCGGACCGCCTGACCTGCCATTCTCTTCTTTGGTGGGTCAGCGGGTAGTCTTTCTTTATGCTTTTTTCTTCGAGCTGCAGACATTGCAGCAGAAAGAAAAGCAGAGATTATATAAACAAAAAACGTGTGGCGAACAGCAAATCTAAGTACGAGTCGGCGATGAGGTTTGAAAACTTGCGTGGCGGTGAAATCCTTGTAAAACCAAGACGCAGGTGTAGTTTGGAAAAAACTTTTCATAAATGCATTTTATTAAAACTACAAAACTAACAGGGTCTAATCTCTTTCCTTCATTTGTTCCTTAGCGAAACTTCCGTGCACAACGTCAGGTTCATGTTAACAGGTAACTGCTACGTTACAACTAGAGGTTGCTTGCAATCTGGCCATTCCCAGCTTGGTCCTTACAATCTACAGAAGCTTATTTCTAGCAGGTTAATCCTGTCCATATGAATCTCCAGTCTGCGTCAAAAGTGTCAATTTAATAATTGCAGATATAACTGTAAGTCAAATATATAGTGATTTTCTGTTGTATTTGTTTGCCAAATTCTCACAGTGACGACGCGTAGTATTTTGATGGATAAGCCACCTGATCTTTTTTGTAATATTTCCGATAATCAAATAAAACTTTTGCATGCATGCGGGTGTTTATATGAGCTGGTCTTTTAGGTGTTTTTCATATCATTTCATGAGTTGCCGTCGATCATCTCATCTTTTTATCTTAGACAAACAAAGCTCCCATGAAGAAACCAACATAAGGAAACGTTCGCTGTGTCTGACTAAATTTTTATTTGGGAAGAATGAATTAGGTTGAGAGAGACTAATCTTGTTATTTACTTCTTAAATTACAATTTCTTACACTTATATGAGTGACGTGCACGGATAGACATCAAAGATTACAAGTTTTCCACACTATTTACAGTGTCTCTTTTGCACGGCTTACAGAGAGACTTAAAAACACCTAGTTTCCCTTATGTTAAAAAATGCGATGTCACTCTCTATTAGCTCTCAGTTTTGTGCACAACGTTTATATTGTACCCCCCGCCTCAGTTTTAGGCCTTGAATCTGTCATTTAACCCAGAGAAAGATTATGTTTTTACATTTACCGAGTTATCACGCACTCGGTGAAACCCTTGTGAAATTCAAACTATCTAACATAGGTTTGGTAATATGTAGCCTTAGGTAGAACGAGCTATAATGTTGAAGGCACTAAAAATTTACTAGTCATTGTATTTTTAGGACAACTTTTCTTATCTTGAGTGTTATTTTTTCAACGTTTCGGCGATATAACTTCCGACCACTTTCAAGTATATCTTGTTGAACTCATGTTGAACTCATAGCATATTATTATCGAATTCTGACATCATTCTCTCGAACTCAGGAATGTGGACGAAATTTAAAACGGAGCACTTTATTAATCTACGAGGACCGCACGCTTTCGTTCTCTCAGCCATTATTGGGCAAAATTCCTAAATAGTTCGCAATTGTAATGTTGAATGTCACCCGCAGTGAGGATTTAATTTTCAACATCCAGGAGAATGTAACTGAATTCTACCAAGTAATTTATCCACTTATACATCGACCGAGACGTTGTGAGAATAACACTCAACATGAGAAACGTAATCCTAATTATCCAAATAATACAGATCCTCATCTCAAAAATTCAGAACGATAATCTCAGTTATAATATTGTTTAAGCATAAACGTGAAATTTCTATTGCTTTTTTAGTTTAATTTTACATGCACATTTGTTTATTTATTATCTAAACACGTTTGTGTATTTCAGCCCTATTTCGTCTTGAATTTCATATGTATGGTTATGCGCTTTAGGATAAATCGATTCTTGTTTTTTTCTTATTCCCGTCCGCCCACCAACTTTTATGATTATAAATAGGAAAGAAGAAAAGTATAAAAAGAATAAAGAAAATACGTTTATTAAGTGAATAAAGATATAGGAAATATGTTTGGCAGAAAGACAATTGATAGGAAGTTGTTCACTAACAAAGACAAAAGGACGCTGAGGTCGGATTATTAATCCAAGTTTGACGATGATGTGGGTAAAGAAAGATAATATGGTTACGGTTTGTTGACTGTCACTTTTCAGAGGTGCAATGAGTTTTGCTACATTTAAGACCGGTGTCAAAGCGTTTAGGACAGTGTCCAGTTTGAGATATATGGCAGTTTTGAAGCTCCACCCATGTAAGTTAGAATATAACAATAAGAGGCAAGTTATGGCTTGACGAATAATGAGAGGAATTGATCACCCGACGGACAAACTCGGTCTCGACAAAAAGGCTAAGATATAGTCGTTAGCGTTCAGAGGTTAAATTGTGTCACACACTCAAAGAATGCAACCCATGTTTGCAGAATTTGTCTTAGTTTGTGTTTTTTGGGTTTTGTCGTATATTTTTTCAATTTTATACTTGTAGACCCGTGCGCGCCCATGGATAACTGCCAATGTGAGAGACGATGATACTTCCATAAGAAGAATACTATAGTAATATCGTTGGGGCCGTTAGTGTTAGTTGTCGAGGAAGTAACACGTCGTCTTACATCTCATAAAATATTCATTAGGAGTTATATATTAGCTTTGTTGATCTTTTTGTTTCTTGTAAGGTCTATTCTCTTTATAACTCTTCATGGCTTATAACACTTTATTCCACCTGAAGCTGTGCTCTAATTGTACCTATCTACAATCAAACTGTGCACGAAACACTGTTACCATGTTTGGTTTGGTTAATCGCTTTCCCATTTGAGTGCCATAAATAAGATGCAGAGTCTTTGATTGGCGCTCTCTTCATATGAACTCTTTTTCACAGTGGTGATGTGGCCAGTCCCGGTCTTTTCCCTTAAATCAATTATGGTCTGATCGTCAGTCCATTAAAAGCAAGTTTGTCTGAAGAAATATCGCTTATAAACAAATCATAACTCCAAATTCTTCTTGCCAAATAATTCTACATATTTGGTAATTCTTGTCTGGGCACTAGTTTAGGATTATAGCATTATAGTACATAAAATATTGAATTTTTTTTACAAGTGACTCATTACTTATATAAGCCTGAAGATCACACGAGAATAAAGTTTAATGAATGCACGCTGATCACCGAGACAACAGCTCAGTAAGCGTAAGCATAGGAAATTAGGTATATTTTGATTATTTAAGGGCCCAACTCAACAAGAACTTTTTTACATTTGACTTGAAGACGACAATATTGTAGTCAACCGGTCAGAACGCCAGCGAAACAATCCCCAGTCGAGCAGTTGTAAGAATGAAGCTTTGTTTATGGAGTCTGTGTTCAGATTGTAGCACAGATAGAGAGTGGATGAAACTGTTGATAGTGGTTGTAGTTAGACGCGTGTTTTTAATGAGTCTGGCAAGAGGAGACCATTGAGTAAAACTGAGACAAGCACTTGTCATGAAAATTACGATAGAGCACACACAGACTAGCAACGTCACTAAAACACAAAGAAGTAGCAGGGAAGAGAAAAACACATCACTTATTAGATTTTGAAGTCAGTTCTGAACTCTCTCTAGGCAGGATAGTGTTCCTCGAGAAGCTTCTGTCTAGATGTTGCAAGAACACGTTATTCTAGGACGTACCTGGCTCTTATACAAGTAGAGGATTACATCGGCAGTGAGATATCTACTGGACCTTTTCTCCAGCGATCGTGACAACATATTTGATGTATGTGTTCCATTTCAGATCAGGAGTGAAGCTAGCTTCATATATTTGTCAAAACGCGGGTATTCCCCAAAAGGCGAGCCTTTCATTTCAATTGGAGTAAGATTGGAGTCAGAGCGTTGATGATGAGAAAAGAGCAGCTTAGTTTTAGATGCATTAACTCACTGCAAAAAAAAAAAAAAAACTAGACCCGATTGAAAAGAAAACTATGGCATTTTTATTGAATTAGTGACTTTAATTTACCCATTAATAAGTATCAACATGTATGCAACTAACACATTTTCTCCGGTGAATTATTATTAACAGTAAAGAAAACAGATTGGCGTTAAAAGTCTCGTGGGATTCCTACAGAGTGCCACTTGTTTAATAAAAGATCAGCAAAGGAAAAGATAACTAAGAGAGTTTTTTTTTCACATGAAAGAAACATTGATAGATTTTCTCAATTCAATGCTTATTTCAATGAAAGATACTCGACTAAGCTCCAATCTCTGTTATACATTCACAGGAAGATATCGATTTGTTACCCTAATTGCCAAAAAACGTTTTTTACGTGTACCTAAAATTAGCAGAACATTTTCCTGGACATAATTTTCTTTCAAATGGAATATATTACCACAGAACTACTTTTATGCAGAATACAACTCGCATGTTTTCGGATCAAATCTAATAAAAAAATAATTTTCAGAAACTGCCTTCATAAAAAAATCACATTTAGTTCATACCTTTATTACTTTCAATCCCATCATAATATTTTTCATCATTCTACAGAATATCAATCCATCTCATTAACCTCTAATTTTGAGTGACTTTTAGTCTTTATTATAGGTGAGACTTTTTAAAAATATGCGTTATCACAATTAGAGAAATAAATGCTATTTGAAATTTAAAGTGTGATAAATTAATCGAAACACTGAAAAAGTTATATTTCAAACTTTAACAGGATGGACAATTCGACAAGCGGACAGAATGGAAAGCGGAAAGATCGGTTGGCAAATGAACAGCATAAAATGAAGATGCGTGGACACATCTAATCAACTACATACTTATTTCTTAGTTATCTTTATACATACTAATAAGTCACCACTAATCAAGGCCAAAAGCAACTCGAGGATAAAAGTTAATGAATAATGACACGAATAAATTATGACTAGAAGTAGATGAGTTAGATGACACCTCCTCATTTTTCATATTAGACTTGTTAACGACAATGTTGTAGTTAGAAGAAAAGTAGACTTGAAATATTACGCTATAGCGATGGATGTTTTTGAAAAGTATCTATGTTTATAAAAGAACTTTTCTTTATTTATGGAAATCGCTCCAAGCAAGACATGAAATCACTTGATGTAAGGAACTCAGAAAAACGAATGCATAGTCAAAAACAAACCAATGATAAGCATTAGATAGATAGATTCTAACTCAGAAATTAGCAATTCTTCCATCTTATTCAGAAACATCGTTCATGGAATGTGTGGACTAAAGACAAGCACAAGAGAAACTAAGGTTTGAAGGCTGCCAAGTAAGATTAGTTCTAGAGAGGAAGAAAATAAATGTTCATCGCTGTGCTTCTTACTGTGGATATTTTCAGAAATTAGAGCTCAGTTGAGCACTTAGCGTGAAAATAGCGACAGAACAAATGAAAACTAGAAACCTTTTCTCCATGAGAAAAACGCCACAGAAAAAAAAGAAATCGGCTTCCAGTAAGCTGCGCAGTCAACGCTGAATTAATCAAATATGAGCAGTTTAATAGCATTTATGAATTTAAACGAACCGACAGAGCCACTTAGCTAGATAGTTGGTCGCCTTTAATAGGGAGGTTTCCTGGCGTCATAAAATAAGGTTCCCAGTAAGGCAATCAGCCGGGCGACATGTTTCTCATTTTCCTTTAATGGTAATTTTATCGGTCGATCATTTGTTGAGGGCGTCGGCAGCATCGGCAGCGACAGCCATGGCTATATCTCTTCCTACTCACATTAATAATTATTGTTTCCAACATTTGTGTCGCCATAATTAATGTACAGATAGAAATTCTTTAAAAAGGAGATTATAGGAGGTCAAATAAATATGACGACAAGCAAGACTAATAAAATGAAAAAAAAACATTAATTATTCAACAATAAAACCAATGACAATGGAAGCTGATTATTATGCTCGATTTTGGATTGCACTTTACGGTATCAAAGTATAAAGAAATAATAAATTAGTTAACTCACACATAATCGATTCACACAGTATGTGCGATAAATATCTAGAGGTGTGGAGCATTTTGTCGTAAGAAGCGGGTGTGTGTTTCGATTCGCTAGTTTGCTACCTCATTGTAATACGTATTTCGCTCCCGGCAACTTCTTGACAATAAATTCAGACTAGCGGAACGCCCTTTCTGCTGACTGTTCACTTCCTAACTATAATCTTGTTCTTTTCCAGACTAAGGCTAATAGGCATTTCCTGTTTTCCTATAATTACTTTACGTTTTTGCTTTTACGCAGCAATTTCCACAAAAAATGATCTAATAAGCAGAAGACAAACTCATGCAAAATGTTAATACAACAACAACAACAACAAAAAGAAGCAGAAAAATTTTTGATTTAACAATAATAATTGAGTCTTTCACCCACTAGGTCTCAATCTTCAATAAATAGCAAATAAAATAATTTCTTTTAGAAATCTATAAGATAATAAATAATTGCTGCATTAATACTCTGAGGAAAGGATAAAATGAATATATCTTGCTTAAATTTCTTGGTGAATTTTTAGAACTTCTTGTGAAATTAGCTTAAATTCTTTTCGTTCGATGATTTACGAACTAATAAAAATTAGTCTCGCCATGTTAAGCGACTAAGCGAGCCTTCATTTTTTTTATTATTTTGTGTTATCCTCTTTCATTTTATCATATATTCTCTGATCAAACTTAATACCGAATTTTCTAAGAGAAATTCATAAATTACAAGGAAGAAATACATCTAATTATGATCATAGTTGAATCTTACTGAACATATTTACACCGAGATGCTACCTTGAATCCATATAGAAAACGTAACATAAAACCTCTGAAATTTAAATATACAGTTAAAATAATAATAATTCCTAAAAGTTTTGAGTACTTTCTATATTATTTTTTAAATATTTTTCACTTGCATCTTCAAAGTGTTATATTGTAACAGTTGTTTATTAATACAATGAATATAAAAAAACGCATTCCCTTCTTAAATTAAATGTGTAGGATAAAGTAAATTACGTGACTATAATAGATAACAAAGAGAGGAGAGGTTTAGTTTGATGTGCACTTGAAAGACTAATAAAGAGAAAAAGCAGTTTGAATAAAAACAAATACATACACTTTTATTAAGATCGTCTATCATTCAAACTCGGTAATGTTTGAATGTATGCTTAAGTGGCCGTTTTTGTCATTTAGAATCGCTTTCACCGCTCACACATTTCCAACCAAATTTCAAATAATTATTACTGTTTACAGGGCACCTTCTTAGATATATTGTTAAAAAATTCAATTTCCGCTCAGTAAAACAAAAGTTATGATGAATTTTCTGGTGTTCAAAATCATTAAAATATGTAAGGAGGTGAGCAACGCTTTTATGACTGGTTTCTATAGAAACCACGTAACTTCAACAACTACTTTTGCTGCTAATTTGAAAAGAGAAGTAACAAGAGAAATAAAGAGATGAAAGCATGAAAGGGAGATAATTGAGAGGATTTTATTGAAAGCTAATGAGTGCCGTATATTGTTAGCACATATGTGTAATGTGTATCCTATATTTATGGGGTAAAAAAAAGACTGAACTTAAACAAAGAACAAATGAATTTATTGGAAGCCTGGAAAAATCATGGCTTACAATAGAAAAATGTGAGCATGAAAAGCAATATGGTTAAGCATAAACATGGAAAAGTAAGGGACTAGGTGTTAAAACATGAAAAGGCAAGATACTCTACTAAAAAATATGATGAATTTGTAATTTAAAACATTGCGGCATTAAGATTTTTTCTTAAATTCAATTTATAACATTATATAATGAATTCTTAACGTTGAAATATTATTAGTTATAACTTTATTATATTTTTTACTAGCATATCTTGCCCTTTTCTTTTCCAGATTTAACAAATAGTCCTTTACTTTTCCATGTTTAACTTTAACCATAATTCTTTTCATGCTCGCATTTTTCTATAGTAATTTTAATATCTATGCTTCCCAAATACAGAGGAGGGTAGTATTAGATAATTAATACTGCACTATCAACTGGACTAATATATTATGCATATTGGTAGGGAAGATTGTTGCTTACCATTAAATCGTCTGCGTGTATGTTCATCATGTGGAGTCGAGCTGTCAGAGAGAGGAAGGAAAGAATCAAGATCGCAGCGTCCACGGCTTTTATAAATAGGCGGTCTTGCAAAGTAACTGAAAGTCTCGCAGTTCCAGTGCAAAATATCGCCGCTCGGCTACTTATGCAGTGGAAAAGGAGGCCGCGGGGAGGACGGGGACGATCGGTAACAAGGATCCTTGGAGACGGTTGTACGGAAATTCGTGAACACTGTTGTAGTGTGTTGCTGACTGTCTTGTATTTTATTATTTTCCCTTCCTTCCTTTTTTGTGTTCTTGTTTGCGGAAAGCATTACATACAAAATATAACACACATCCCCACTTAGAGTTTCGTAATCAATTGAAACTACACATGCAACCCACAAAGTCGTTTGCAAAATTCACAAGTTTTTCTGTAATTCAACCATACTTAGTATCAATAAATTTCACTATACACTCATGAGCAAAAAAAAAAAAAAAAATGGGCAAAGAGTGAAAGAAGAAAGAAATCGAATTTTCAATGTTTCAATGAATTTTCGTTAATTTTAACTGTAAATTTCTATTTTGCAGATCATTATTATTATAACATATAATAAAAGTGGAAAATTTAATCCTAAAAATGATAAGACCGCATCTTGGCGAGAATATAAAAAAACTAAATTGCAGGATTAAGGGAGTCCAAAATGAGTTGCAAGCAGACTTTTGATATTTTAACAAAAAGAAAATGTGAAACACGTCTTTCTGCAGTGAAACGAATTGTTCAAAAGTTCGAAGTCGAATGCTTGATAAAAGGGAAACCTGGATCTTGTCGCCCTACAGCATTCATTTGGAAGGACGGCCACAGGCTTAAATTAACTGTTTTGAAGGATTGGAAGAAAACTTATGTTGATCATAGCAAAGAATTCAAAACGGGGGCTGGAAATTCTCTTTCTAGATATACAATATCTAGACGAATGAAAGAAATGGGGTTTTCTTCTAAAAGTTGTGCAAAGAATCCGCTTTTATCTAAGAAGAACATCAATGATAGAAAGAACTTTTTCCCCGCGTTATAGCAAGAAAGATTCCGACTGGTTCAGGAATGCTTTATGGTCAGATGAATCAAGGGTTTGTCTTGTTAGTGATGCTCCCGAACGGTGCAATCGAAGCACTCGAGAAAGATTTTCGCCAAGTTGCATAAAAACGAGTTAAACACGGGAATGGAGGGATAACAGCATCGGGAACCTTTACTGCAGTATGAGTTAGGGAACTTTTTGGATGTGAAAAGTCAATCAATGCAAATGAATACATTCGAATATTAGACAAACCTGGTACCAAGTATCCAGATGCTGGGAATATCACAGAACATTATTTTTCAACATGATAATATCCCTGCACACACTGCTAAAACCACAAAAAATGTTTTTTCTGATAATTTCAATTGATATGCTGTTTTGGCCAGGTCAAAGCCCCGATTTAAACTCAATCGAGAATATTTGGTTTGTGATTTCTCGTGCATTGGCTGGAAAAACCTTTTCAAACAATGACAAACTGTGGGAAGCTGTGCAAAGCGAATGGAATAGCATCCCATCTTCGCAGTGTTCCGCTTTGGTTGAGAATATTTCCAAAAGGATTGCTCTTTTAAAGAAATCAAAAGGAATGCGATTCCATCCTAAGCATTTATTAAAGTAAATGTCTTGTTCTGTGTTATTAGTCTCGTTTAAGTTTCCTTGTTCAATTGTGCTTTGGTCAATATAGCGTGTAGTGCAATAAAATGTATAAAACTTGTTTGGCCCATTTGTTTTTTTTTTGCTCACGAGAATATACATATATATATACACACACACACACACACACACACACACACATATATATATATATATATATATATATATATATATATATATATATATATATATATATATATATATATATATATAAGTTTCGTGGTTCAATTTTAAATCCTGAAAAAACAACATATAGAAATATATATTCGATTTAAGAATTTATTGTTTGACAAAGGAATATATAGAAGGGGTTATTTTAATTTCCTTAATCCATGGATTTTCAGCAATGGCTCATATATCATCAGAGGAAATGAAATGCAGTTAGCAAAATATTCAGCTGCGAATGGACGCTATTTTGCTTTTCAGCACAATTATTGAAAATAGTTTTTTTAGTGGTGGTGGATAATTATATGGAGAAAATTATACGAAAAGAGGAGTTGATACGACATGGTTAGTCCATTATCGGAAGGAGTCCAATGTCATTCGGGGTTATAAATCAAGGTGGGCAGAAAATAGGCACATGGGATAAAGTGATATTCCCATATAACGAAAGCGTACTGCTCTTTCTTGATATTTCGGAAAGTATACCGGTCAGCCTTATTCGGTGTTGCGTTGATTGCTGTGGTCCATATATATATATATATATATATATATATATATATATATACATATATTGCTCTATTCTTAAATATTGAGCTTTTCCTTTTTGGCTTGGATCTCCTTGAAAGCATTACTTTAAGTAATATCTATCAGGATTTTTCATCTGAATTCTATCAGTGTCTTATCTCGCTTATGTATGTATATATATATATATATATATATATATATATATATATATATATATATATATATACATGCTTTTATTAATATTATCATGGAGTGTGTGTTTGAACTTAGCTCTATTTTATTTTATTGATAACGGTTAAATTTATATTAATCAGAACATTTTGATACATATATTTCATTTTGATCGAAGTGAGTACATCATTACCGTGGGGTCTTTGTTATCGCATGGCGTTCACATCTTATATAACTTAATAGTCATATTAATTAAGAAGTAAGAATAGAAAGGATTTTGGGTAGTTCAAGGCCACAAGCGGAAGGGCACAATTGTTCTCAGAATTGTAGCACATATATCATGTGTCCTGAATCAAATTTTAAATTATTAAAAAGAAATAAAAAAAGCAGGAATACTTATTAATTAATATCTATTATATATTTTGAACATTTTAGAAACATAAACTTTTCTGGAGTTATATAGAGCACTTTCATTTATTCTAACTTTTCTTAAAACAAATAGTAAATTTAATATATTCTTTGTTGTGTTCTAAAATTCATTAGCATTAATTACTTTAGGGGCGAATCTTGCACGTACAAGTATTTAAATGTATTAATAAAAGAGATTCGAATTGAAAATCTAAAAAGGGAAAACGGTGTACAACTTAGACGGTGATTTACCAGAGTTTTCCTGCGCAGTCGTCACAAGAAATAGTATCCATTTTTATATGAGGAACACATGTTTGTTCTTTGTAAAGTGTCCTGTCCGTACTTTTCAGATATTAGACATATGTGTGTGAAGTTATGCATAAATGATGCATTAAGGTTTAAGATGGTCCGATTAATCTTTGGGCTTATAACACTTTTTCCGAAAATTCAAAAATCTAATTAAATGAAAAAAGATCAAAGGAAAACACTGTTATACTGTAAAATGCTGTGGAAAGTTCAATTATTTCATACAAATGAAAGAGATATATCATTTCTGCATTCGATATAAGGTGGTCCATGCTTTAACCGTTGAACGAATAAAATAGAAGTGCAGACACGCTGATAGGATGTAACTTACATAAGTTGCTACGGCATATAACAACTGGCTTAAAGAGAGAGAGAGAGAGAGGGAGTAAGAGAGAGAACGAAAGAGAGAGAGAGAGAGAGAGAGAGAGAGAGAGAGAGAGAGAGAAATAAGATATTCATGCATCTTGCGATCTCCGACATAACACGTTTTATGTAATAACCCTCTAGAAATTCCACACCTGAGATCGTTATTAAAACGCATAATTCCTTCTGCACTTGAAATATAATACGTGCAAAAAAGCTTTGCTCTATTGTTGACTTCTCTCCCACGTTTCTGTCATGAATGTTTAGCACTTTTCTCTTTAGTCGCAGTTCAATGCTAAACATATATAAAACGTGAAAATCGTCAATAACTGGAATACATGTAAGGTCGCGAATAACCTACTGTTCAAAGTAATTAATGAATTTAAAATATTTCAATATGTTTCCTTTTGTTAAATATTAATTAATGATTTTATTTAAAATTCACTGGGTATCATCCATGTATTGACCTGGCCAAAATACCACATTAATTGAATTATCAGAAAACCATTTTTTGTGACTTTAGCAGTGTGTGCAGCGGTATTATCATGATCTGAGATATTCCAATCTTCTGGATACTTAGTAACCGTCCTGTTTCTAATATCCGAATGAATTTCTTTCCATTGATTGATTTCTCACATCTAATAATTTCCCCAACTCCTGCTGCAGTAAAAGTTCCCCATACCGTTGTCCCTCCATTCCAGTGTTTAACTGTCGTTTTATGCAACTTGATGAAAATCTTTCTTTAGTTCTCTGATTGCACCATTCGGGATCATCGGGAGCATCACTATCAAGACAAAATCTTGATTCATCTGACCAGAAAACATTCCTGAACCAGTCTGTATCTTTCCTTCCATAATACGAGAACAATCTCTTTCTATCATTGATGTTCTTCTTTGATAAAAATGGCTTCCTCCTAGAAGAAAACCCAATTTCTTTCATTCGTCTAGATATTGTACATCTAAAAAGAGAATTTACCTGTTTTGAATCCTTTGTTATGATCAACATAAGTTTACTTCCAATCATTCAAAACAGTTAATTTAAGCCCGTAGCCGTCCATCAAAATGAATACTGTAGGGCGACCAGATCCAGATTTTTCTTTTATCAAGCATTCGACTTCGAACCTTTGATCAATCTATAACGATGTATTGATCCGGCACCATTTATAACGTTCATAATATAACAATCACACCGGGCATCCTGACCCTCGTAGGATTCCACCCGATGTGGCAGGTGTCCTTTGATCGTACGTTGTCTCGTTACAAGTTAGCCTGTTGATCGTCCTTAACCGTGTTTTCATGGAGGGACGCTTACCTCTCGATTGAATCGTCTTTCTTTCCACGTGTAGGTAGTCTCCGGGTAAATTAATCACTCCGCTGGTCCGTGCGGCTTGCTGCAAAATTAAGAGTCCTCACCACAAACAAACAGAACTCCTGTTCATAACAGTAACAACTATTTATTGTTTTCATTACTTCATAACAACTACTGTCTAATTTGAGGCGACTGACTATAGCCAGTAAAGTCACAGAGTTCCCATTAACACTGGCTAGTTCCCATCATAACATCAGGCTCTGAAGGGTTCCCCAAATCGGGAGCGCTTAAGAAGCCCAGCCGTTCAGCTTGCTGGCTACGACTCCTCTCTGTTTAGAATTCCTTTTTCTAAATCTAACCCCTTTTTCACCACTTCTCCTTAAGAGAGTGGTTACAAACACCTTTCTTTCTTCCTCTTAGAGCTTATCTCTACCAAACCTCAACCCCCATTTGCACTGAGGTGTTTCTACTTATTATCAAATTAGGAGTGATTAGTCATTCCAAGTCGAACAATGCCTGGCGGCGACCCCTACCCTTGACCCCCATTCTTCATACCCCTTAACAGAGGGTTTAAAAACAACTTTTTCGTTGTTAACAGATATATAACAGCAATGAGATAAAACAATTATCATTTGTTTTTGTTTTTTTCCTGACAAAATCACAATAATCCTGCAATTCGGTTTTATATATCCTCACCAAGATGTGGTCTTACCATATTTAAGATTAATTTTTTCACTAATTCTTACATGCTATAATAATAATGATCTGCAAAATAATAAAGTTAAAATTAACGAAAATTCATGGCAAAATATTGAAAAATTGCTTTCTTCCTTCTTTCACTCTTTGCCCATTTATCATGAGTGTATATATATATATATATATATATAGAGAGAGAGAGAGAGAGGGGGAGAAAGAGAGAGAAAGAAAGAGATTCAAAAGAGATACGGTCAAGTTTTCTAATTGAGTAACTGTGTAAACTTAAACTGAATATAAACATTAATTCAAATATTTATAGGATACTTCAAGCCATATGTAAAAGCTCAATAAACCAAGTAGGAAATAGAGCTTATTATAAGAGTGTAAATTTAAACTATGTGAAATAGGATTTACAAATAATTTACTCTTCGACAACGAATACACAATGACCATTTAGAAATTCCTTATAAGGGAGGGTTTCAAAGAATGCTTCCTTTCTCTTCAGATTATAGATTTTATCAAAATATTATTTATAGTGAAACTATGATTTTGCTGTTTAGTGCATTAAATGAAACTGAAAAATATGAAATGTATCTTATTTGCATAAAAGATAAGGAAAACTATTCATGGAAATTTAGAAATACATAAAAAAGGATATTTAGATGGACTCAAAATAAATTCAGAAAATAAAAAGGACAAATTAGAATCCGTTTAAAATTTTCAAGTTGTAAATCCCGTGCGAGTAAAATTCAGTTAAAAGAAAGCTGTAATAGGTTTTTCCATATCATAAGTCAATAGGTTTTTTCGTATAAAACTTTTTTAGTCAAATAATATGCGTGGCTAAATATCAAATCGAGAAACAGCCAGAATAAAATAAAATGAAATGTTTTCAATTAAGACTAAAACACCTTATTTATTTTTAGACCAAATAAAATAGATTCGTCTCATATTTTGCAGTTTGATTTTATACACTTAACAGTAAAATCATAGTTTAACTATATGTAATATCTTGGTAATATTTTTCCTCCAAAGAAAAGAAATGGATTCTTTGAAAGAACGCAGAATAAGGAAATTTTTAAATGTTTATTGTGTTGCATAATAAATTGTTGATAAATTCTATTTTTCGGCGTTTTAATCCCACACGCGCACACACAAACACATACTCACACACACACACACACACACGCACATATATATATATATGTATACATATATAAATATATTTTTTTATATATATTTATATATATATATATATATATATGTGTGTGTGTGTGTGTGTGTGTGTGTGTGTGTGTGTGTGTGTGTGTGTGTGTTTCCAAGTATATAGACTAATGTATTTTCTGGAGAACTGTGTGAGTAGCAAGCAAACAACTCAAGGACAGAATTCTTTTATGTATGCCTGCAATTTGAGCGGTGTGAGTACAATATGAGGATAAACCAATGTTCGTAATATCTAGTTTTTTTTTTTACATAGCCGTCACCACTTATCAGGGCCAATCGGTCACTCAAGGATAAGGGTTAAAGAGTGTAGAGTAGTCAAAAGGACAATATAGTAATCAATAGTAATGGAAGTTCGGTAAATTTGTTAACTTAAGTTAACTCATCAGAAACTTCTTCACGTTGGACTTGAAGACAACCATATTATAGACAGCTGGAAAGCAGGAAAACGGAAGACAATTCCACGGGCGTGCAGTTCTAAGAAAGGAGCTTTGATCATGGAATCTATGTTTAGGTTTAGGCACAGATAAAGAGTGGGGAAAATTATTGATAATGTTTTCAGCTAGTCTAGTGTTTCTTGTGAAAGTTTGGCGAGGGGGGACCATAGATTGAAGCTCAGTCGAACACTTTCCATGAAAATAACGATAAAGCAGAGACAAACTCGCAACATCTCTGTAGCTGGAGATCTTGTGAAGTAAACCTTTATGCCATACCCTATCAATTGCCCTATAAAAGTTGCCCCTGTCGAGAGATTCGCTAATCCTATGAGATATAACTGTAAGCACATCTGCTGTAGATCTAGCAGAACGGAAACCATATTGTGTGTCACTAAGAAGGTTATTTTTGCTGAGATGGTTGATTACTTCTCTATTTAACAGCAACTTACTCATGACGCACAGGAGACTTACTCATGACGCACAGGAGACTTATTGGCCTGTACTGAGACGGGGATGAACGATCACCTGAATTCTTAAATACAGGGCATACTGATGAGATTTTCCAGGGTGATGGGAAGTGTTTTATTTATTTAATATTTAGCTTATTCCTTCTCTAGTCGATACGGTTCGCTTTAAAAATAAAACGAATACAATTTTTTAAGAACAACATGCTTCAAAACACACCAAATTCCCAAAATGTGGCTTTAAACCGGCCAGTTTGACAACCCTGAACAAGAATATGAGAATGACCTTCTTTTGATGTAGCCTCGTATTCGAATATCATTATAATAATATAGTATTATTGCTGTAATGATGCAAAAGAGAAACGCGTATTACTTTCAATGTACGGCGAAACGTAAAGTAAAAAATTCGAAATAAACACGGCAAAAAACAACGAAGAACATAATCTGTTAAGAAACTCTGAACTGAAAAAGTAAATTAAAGATTGATTCTAACAATGTTATATTATTATATGTATTCAACTTTGTAGTACAATATTACATACTGCGTATTTATTGTACTAATTAATTTATCTTATATGGGTCAGTTTTTTATGCTATATTTACATAAAAATGTTAATAAACTAATATTTGCTGAATGTTCTTTATTGTCTGCCAAAAATTATGTGCGTTCCTAAAAACTACCCTCTTTCCCAAAACATCTGTTATTATTTAATAAATTTTTCATTCCGTGGAATTTCCATGCGTTCTACCTATAATCAATATTAAAGAAAAAATTGTGAAAATTCCTAAAAAAAATACGCTACTTGTAGCTACATGAGAAAGCAAGAAACTACGATGAATGTATTTATTTATAGTATTTATTGACAAAAGTATTAAAAATTATCTTTTTATGCAAAAATAATTCATATTGAATTAATACTGAATACACGTTTTGTCTAAATATTTCCTAGATTATCCAAAAATAATCAACTCGTTTAAAACAAATGTGGATGTAATGATTTTTATGTTAGTTTAGTATATTAATTTCTTTACGATTTTACTATCTGCATCCAAATTCACATTTAAATTCGGATGTTAACATTGTAAAAACTACTGCCTTAATAAGATATACTCTGCCTATTCTTTTTGTTATTCTAACAATCACACGTTTCTATTTTTATAATGATGCTATCACGTCTTAAGATATACTTAATATACTTACTTTAAGTTATCGTGTTTTTTTATTTCAGCTTTGCAAAACTCTATCGTATTCTGCCAAACAAAAATCAACCATTTACCCCTACAAGACAACTAAATCAAATACCATGAATAAATATTTCAAGATCTAAAATATTTGAAATATTAATACCGCTTCCAAAAATACTGGATTCAGAATCAAATATTAAGACGTCTCTTAATTTCTGTCATTTTAAGAATTTATAAAATGTATTAATATTTTCTAATTGTATGTATCTTTGCAAAAATATGTAAAGTTGTTTTTGTTTATGTTTTACATACATAAAAAGTGTGCGAATATTTGGTTTCCCCCACTATTCTTATCAACAGATAATGAGGTGTCTATTGTGTAAATAAAGTCTAGCTTACACGCCGTGGGTTGATTTCAGGCCGTTTTTAGGGGGGGGGTAAGATAAAGTCTCTGTTGCCCAACCAAACATGGGAGAACTCGTCTTGTGATTCGTTAACGATTCTGAAAACTAGCTCAAGTTCAAATTAAGCAAAAAAAAAAAATTAACATTGATATCTTCACACGAAATAGTTGGAGACACAGACTGAGAGAGGGATCGAAGTCAGTGACTGATCGAAAAGCATTCAAACATAAAAGAATACATTTCTTCTTAGAATTTTTTTGATAGGAGGAAATTGACTATATAAATTTAAAAAAATCCTTTTAACAAAAGTTTTGAATCAGTAAAAAATGTAAGCTTTTTTTCCAACTAACAAGAGCAACGAATCTTTCCACATTTATTAATGTTACACACGTGTGCTTCAATAAATATTTCTTAATACCAACTTTGTGTCTTTCTTGGCGTTTGCTAACAAAGCGCGCTTTTACCCAAGTTTCGGTCTAAGGTGTATGTACATAAATATTCTGCGAAACATTGAAATAGAATTGGCGTAGAATGAGTAGCAAAGCAAGCAGTCAAATCAAATACGTTTCTCCTAGCAACAGAATACATTTGGCACCGTGAGAATCAGAATACGAACTGTACAGTGGGACAGAATTTGGTGTCATAAGATCTATATGGCATAGCACTGGCAGAATAAAGGTAGAGATTGATTTCAAATATATTTTCTACAATAATAACAACCGAAATCAAGAAGAAGAAGAAGAAGAAGAAGAAGAAGAAGAAGAAGAAGAAGAAGAAGAAGAACAACAACAACAACAACAAAAGCGTTATAAGGAATGAAGAACACCGAAACTGCATATCTACAAGTTTTACACCCCCCAACATGCATCCCCCATTATTTTCATCACCGTTCCCCCCAATAAAAAAGTGATACCAAAAGGCCGAGAAGGGTCAATAAGGACTGAAAGACCGAGGACCGATCACCAACCAGTCCTCGGCTGGACAAGCGCAAAGAGAACTGAGACCTTGGGGAGGCTGAGTGCCACTCAAATTCCAGTATAAACCAATGGCCACTACCAGCGAGAAATCAATGGTAAGCTGCTGTTGCGATGATGTAAATTCATTTGCAAATGCTATTGAAGGAGGTGGAGAGAGCTGGACGTCTGGGGAGACTTGTTATCACTCAGCTTCCAGAGAACACCACAGGTTTCCAATCAGATCGTGTGTTGACTTGTGTGAAAGCTCCACGTGAGCCAATAATAATAATAATAATAATAATAATAATAATAATAATAATAATAATAATAATGATAATAATAATAATAATTATACTTATAATTATAATAACCGCAGCACAATATAACTCGATAAGAACCAACCACACCAAAGCAAAGATCGACAAAACACGAGAAAACAATAATTGCAGACTTTGTAGACATAGAGATTAAACGATAATTGATATAGTATATGAATGCAGCAAACTGACCTAAATGGAATACAAGAATAGACACGATTAATTAGGAGGGCAGTACACTGAAAATTATGCAAACAACTTCATCTCGAACAGACACATAGCACAAACATGAGCTGACAACAGTACTTGAAAACGAGTATAATAAAGACAGTTTGTATGTCATGGACATACAAACTGATAAACTCATCCAAGCAAGAAGATCAGATGTCAAGAAAGAAAAGTCCTTTCAAATCGTAGACTTTGCTATTCCAGCTGACCACAGGGTGAATATCAAAGAAAAGGAGACACCTAGCAAATACACAGAGCTGAAAGGAATATGGAAGATTAAGAAAATCAAAATAATACCTATAATAGTAGGAGCACTAGGAACAATCCCGAAAAACTTTGTAAAAAGAATGGAAGAAATTGGAATCAGAGGACTGACTGGAAAGATACAAAGAACAACAATAATAAAAACATCTGGTTAACAGATTAAGGAAACCCCTAGGATGTGGAGACTAATACACATGAGCCACATGCTAAGGTCAAACAAACTGCTGCAGAGGAAAAATATGAAGATGCATTACATGAAACCAAGGACATTGAAGCTGCATATCTATAAGTTCTCTATCCCCACCCCATTCCCCATTATAATATCACCCCCTAAAAAAAGTGAGACCGAATAGTCGAATAGAGTCAAGGAGACAGAAAAAACCGAAGAGACAGAGCAATGATCAGACCCCTGTTGGACAGGTGCGAAGAGAACTGGGACCTTGGGAAGCTTATTGCCAGCCATTCAAATTTCAGCGAAGACCAACGGCCGCTGCCAACGAGGAATCCATAGGAGCGGCTGTTACGATAACGTAATGTCATCAAAAAAGGTGGAGAGTACTAGAAATCTGAGGAGACTTGTTGTCACTCAGTCTCCAGGGAACACCACAGGTTGTTTTCAAGGAGAGATCTTTGATGACCTGTGTGAAAGCTCCTTGTAAGCCTATAATAATAATAATAATAATAATAATAATAATAATAATAATAATAATAATAATAATAATAATAATAATAATTTCATCAACATCACTAAAAGTATAGACAGAGCAAGATAAGCCGACACCAGTTAATGTATTAAGAAGAAAATAAAATTCAAGTAATCTTGCTAAATTGAAATCTAATTATTACGAATCAAATTTAATGAAAATTTTAAATATTTGAATTTTTCTAATGGAATGTTGAGTCAAAAACCTTATAAAATAACCCGAATATAATAAAAAACATATTTGGAATATCTATTATTTGCTGTTATCTACCTAACGTTACAATTTCAGAAAAGATCGAAACTAGCTAAATTTTACGAACAATTTATGAAAAATGCCCACTCTATTTGTCCCCTTACACAAAACAATATTTAATCAAATATGGTGCATGTTCTTTATACTCAATCGCGGAGTTCCAAAATTCATAATGATCGCTTAAATAGTTTAAAAGTTACTTCGAAATCTATCAACATATACACATATTTAACTTTATAGTAATAGACATGTGTATTATACATATGTATGTCAATTTGCGGAGTTTTTCTTTCGGGTAAACGAGAAAAAGCCGTTCGTTTACATAGACATCCCTAACGACCATTTGGAAAATGTTATGTTTACAAGTACATCAGACCTCGGCATCCCTTACACTCTTTTGTGTAAGGGACGCCGAGGTCTGATGTGTCTGGAAAAAATTGCAAGCCATTTTGTTTTTTAATGGAATAACCATTTCATTGATATAATGCCCAGTTGAATGGCAGTTATTAAAGCGATGCACAAAAGATATAGATGAAATGCGCTTCCTTCCGGAAAGGAACGTCACATCCCAAAATGAAGGAAGTGAAGGTAAGAGTGTTTCAGTAAGTATAAAGAAAAAGAGGAACGAGGAAGTCAATAAAAGAAAGGTGTTATCGATTACAATAGAGAGAAGTAGAAAGATGAACCAACGCATATAAAGTGAAAAAGCACAGATAGAAACTAAATTGTGTGATCTACGAGATGAAAGAGAAAAGATAAAGAAAAAAAGAAGACAAACATCAATATTTGTGAGATGCGCTCATCTAATCTGCGCCCTTAATGATGAAAGTGTTTTTTTTAAATAAGCGTTATTGACCAACTGTTTTAAGCGTGACAGACTAACAAAAAATAGCAATGATCCTAAAATTTAGAGAACCCATCGAATCGATACCTACCTCACCTAGAAATGTAATAGGAATATTAGATAATGCATCTATATGCAATATAAAACTGAAGCTGAAACATAGTTACCTAAGCAACATTCAAGGGGATCAATTACTCGATTTACTGATTAATCTAATAAATTGATTTAAGTGTTGTCTTTAAACAAAATACGAATATAAAGTCAGAGTCTAATAAAACCCCCAAACAAATAAAAGAACAATTACATACAAAAATACGATTTGTTGGTAAACATGTTGTCTAGTACTAATTGTTTTAGTAAGTATGATGGTTTACACACCTTAGTTTCGTGTAACTAGTTACTCTTTAAGAGACTGTCCTATCTAATTACCTATATCTAATTACCTATATCTAATTACCTATATCTAATACAATATCGGTTCTTATTAGTACACCATAGTAGTATTCAAAAGGTTCAATTCATCGCTTTACATCGAAGTCTAAAAATACAGCTTAATAAACTTAACATACGAGTATCCGTTAGATCACCGAAGTAAAACAACATTGAGCCTGGTCACTACCGGATTGGTGACCATTTGAGAATACCAGGTGCTATTTACAGGAAAGTATCGACACCTCCCTGCAAAAACTGCAAAAACATAATGTCGTAATCTCTCTTTACCTGAATATACCGTCGGGTTGAACCACTTGTGAACTTAATATTCCTATGAAACTTTCTCTTACGAAGAAAGGTGATTCAATCCGCCTATGGTGAATGCCGTGGTCTGACTGACTACAAATCGATTTAAGATTAACATTTTAAACAGATTAAGTCTATGAAGTTCTAGTTAAACAGCAATTGAATAAGTCTGCATGGTGAGTTTAAAATTAAGAATCAAGCTGAGGTTTTTCATATAGTGGTTCGTCTATAATAACGATTAGAGAGAGGTTTCTAAATACCATTTTTCTTATAACGCAATGCATGCCTATAGACTTCTCCATTATTTGTCCTTTTAATCTCACAATCTTATGGCGTTGGAAGATTTAATGTTTCTGGGACAGAATCTATCATATTTGATACTTATAGTTAGCAAGTATTTGACCATGACGTAGTATTTTTAGCTCCTTAAATCAAGTAGTTTCATGCCTTATCTGGAGCAAATTCCAGTAAAAATACCTCCCTGATGCCCTGTAAAAGCTTTAAATGTTCCCTCAATAATGTTAATAAATTCATATGTGAGCTTTTTGCATGAATACATAAAATAGTGTGTATTGAGCTATGGTGTTTATTTCCTCACAGTTGATGACAACACCGACTCCATCGAAAAGCAGACAGTTACGACAGCATTCCATTTCATCAATTAAAGTTCACACACACACACACACACATACATACATATATATATATATACATATATATATATATACCTAATGTCGTAATCTCTCTAAAGCCTACATACACACACATACACACATACATATATATGTGTGTGTATATATACGTGTGTATCTGTGTGTATATGTGTTTATATATGCATACATACATACATCAGACGTACTCGCGATTCATAAGGTCACAATTACTAACATTATTTTATATACATTCACTCGAACAATATAACTGTGGCATATTTATGAAATCATTACGCTTGAAGTACTAAAAATAACGAGGCGCCTCGCCTCTAACTCTATATTGTTATTACAAGTATTATTTTGAATTATTATTTATTCTTATTCTTATCGAAAAGAATGAATATCAACAAAATGTTTCACTTACCCATCGAAATCGGTAAAATAACCCATTTTTCAATCAAAGCGATTCATTGCCTATGCTAGTTGTACACCCCCCACCCCGCTCTCTACCGGGAAAAAAGCTCCACATTGTCTCCCCGCAGTGACTTAATCCACAATTCACTTTATTGAACCTTCTGTTGCTGCAATAAAGTTATTTTTAAATAATGTAATAAAGTTATCTTTAAGTATTGTAATAATCTTTAAATAATGTAATAAAGTTATCTTTAAATATTGTAATAATCTTTAAATAATGTAATAAAGTTATCTTTAAATATTGTAATAATCTTTAAATAATGTAATAAAGTTATCTTAAAATATTGTAATAACGTTATTTTTAAATAATGTAATAAAGTTATCTTTGAATAATGCAATAAAGTTATTTTTAAATAATGTAATAAAGTTATTTTTAAATAATGTAATAAAGTTATCTTTAAGTATTGTAATAATCTTTAAATAATGTAATAAAGTTATCTTTAAATATTGTAATAATCTTTAAATAATGTAATAAAGTTATCTTTAAATATTGTAATAATCTTTAAATAATGTAATAAAGTTATCTTTAAATATTGTAATAACGTTATTTTTAAATAATGTAATAAAGTTATCTTTGAATAATGCAATAAAGTTATTTTTAAATAATGTAATAAAGTTATTTTTAAATAATGTAATAAAGTTATCTTTAAGTATTGTAATAATCTTTAAATAATGTAATAAAGTTATCTTTAAATATTGTAATAATCTTTAAATAATGTAATAAAGTTATCTTTAAATAATGTAATAAAGTTATCTTTAAATAATGTAATAAAGTTATCTTTAAATAATGTAATAATCTTTAAATAATGTAATAAAGTTATCTTTAAATAATGTAATAACGTTATTTTTAAATAATGTAATAAAGTTATCTTTGAATAATGCAATAAAGTTATTTTTAAATAATGTAATAAAGTTATTTTTAAATAATGTAATAAAGTTATCTTTAAATAATGTAATAAAGTTATTTTTAAATAATGTAATAAAGTTATTTTTAAATAATGTAATAAAGTTATCTTTGAATAATGTAATAAAGTTATCTTTAAATAATGTAATAAAGTTATTTTTAAATAATGTAATAAAGTTATTTTTAAATAATGTAATAAAGTTATCTTTGAATAATGTAATAAAGTTATCTTTAAATAATGTAATAAAGTTATTTTTAAATAATGTAATAAAGTTATCTTTAAATAATGTAATAAAGTTATCTTTAAATAATGTAATAAAGTTATTTTTAAATAATGTAATAAAGTTATCTTTGAATAATGCAATAAAGTTATTTTTAAATAATGTAATAAAGTTATTTTTAAATAATGTAATAAAGTTATCTTTAAATAATGTAATAAAGTTATTTTTAAATAATGTAATAAAGTTATTTTTAAATAATGTAATAAAGTTATCTTTGAATAATGTAATAAAGTTATTTTTAAATAATGTAATAAAGTTATTTTTAAATAATGTAATAAAGTTATCTTTAAATAATGTAATAAAGTTATTTTTAAATAATGTAATAAAGTTATTTTTAAATATTGTAATAATCTTTAAATAATGATTTAAAGGTCAAAATGCAAAAGTCAAGTATCCTTGTTCAATTGTACTCTAAAGAGAAAAACTAGAACGCGCCCCTGTCAAAGAGCCGACTGTGGATTTTATAAAGTTTTCTTTTTCATAATTACTTGAATTTAAGTTAAACATACAAAAGTCAAGTAACATAGTTCAATTGTTCTCTAAAACGAAATATTCATTTCGGACGCGTCCCTGTCTTATAAAAGAATCTGCAGTGTATATTATAGGCCGGGCCATTCTGTTTGTGATAAAACTTCTCAAATGCCCTTGTGACATTAGGTTGTATAATAATATTAACTTTGGTCAGAATCGGACTTCCTTATATAGTCGGATTTTTCGATTATCGATTTTCGATATTTATCCGATACATTCCAACATAGAACTTACGCAACAACACCGCTAACAAATGAAGTATATTTGTGTAAAATCTAAAAAAAAAAAAAAAAAAAAATCAACCCAACCGTTTTGGAGTCTATAGAAAACGAACTCACATATACACACAACGTTCTTTTAATATAATTGTAGTGATACTTCATATCGAACAAACCTTCGGTGTTAATGGCTAAATAACAGCATTGTTAATAAAGTCATTAAAAGAATCTCAACAAAATCAAAGAGTTTTTCTAATTAATTTTAAGCGGTTCAGTTCTTTTGTTTGCTTTTTGCTTATGTTAATCTCATCATCATCGTTATTATCGTCAAATAATTGATCAACTCTCTTCATCGTTTCTTGTCCATGACTTTTTTAATCAGCAGATGGATTGATACAGATATACATGACGATGAATTATCGTGCTATTTACTCGGTATTTTTCGCTTTTCATCATCCTTACTCCATGCCTTCCAGACATCTAGTAGTATAAATATTATCATGTATTAATTGTCTCTAAAGCATAATCACTGAAGCTAAGTGGCATTGAACCTGGCCAGTGCCAGATGAGTAACAATTTGAGAATATTGTATGTTTTCAAGTAAACATGTATATATATACAATGCCACATACCACCTGGAGAGTGACGACCTTACTTTGCACAGTTCTATGTCAGCCTTCGGAAAGGTTTAACACCTGTTAGTCTTCTTTTAATATTGTAATGGGTTACTATACAGAGGGTAAATGGAGTTTTCGTCCTTGATGAAAGCAATATATCTATAGGTGAGGGTTTTTTTGAAAAATCAAACCGGATAGAGTAAGTTCCTTTGTCCTGTATGACAACCTTTAAATGATAATCACACAAAACAAAACAGTCAAATTTGCCATGAGCTAGCACGAAAGTAGTAAGGTTCTAAAAAATTCATTTGAATTCTTATGATATAGTCCAACAAAACACAGCAAAAAGATAAGTAGAAATCTTATCTTTGATAACTTTGTTTATCTCACGGATTGAACTGAAAGTCCAGCGGAATACGTTTTCACGGTATTTTTCCTGTGATTTATCGCTTTTTTTTGTATCCCTCTACTATCTCATTTGACATTCGGTAAAATAATACCTATCAATCTGTATTCTCAAAGCCCTTTTAGTTTTCAGTACCATTTTGGATTAGAGTTATAACTGGAAATTCAAGTACTATTACAATTATATTTTTCCTCGTGTACTCTATTTTAGCATCCGTTCTCGCATCCATCTAGACGTATTTGGCTCACTTTACCTCTACTGTTTGTGTTTCTGTACAGTCTAAAAATGTTCGATTTTACTACAGATTATAGGCGCGCGAGTTTCATCTTACAAAATTATTAGTTATTTTAATGTAATGTTTTAAAGTTCTTATATTTTAATAGTCGTTGTCGAAAAATATATGATCTTCGCTTACAGTTTTAAAGGAATATTCGAAATTTTATTGCCTTATTTAGGAATAATTTTTGTTTGATTGAGTGTTCGATTGATTTCTCCCCTGTCTCCTTACAAATCTAATCTTATAGTCAAATCGAATTCAACTGGGATATATAATAAAGACTGAATAATTAGACAGCTGAATTCTATTTCTTATTTCGGCCATATATTTTATGAAAAAGCCTCTCAACTAAAAAAAAGGATCAATAAAATGTAAACATGTTTTTGTTTCTATAACATTTTTTCTTAAATATCGAAATTTTCTTTTCGTTTCACGGGCAGCTCTCTTGAATATTTATGATTTTATTAAAATGTATTTATAGCATATTTAGTCCATTTATTAAAATGTATTTATAGCATATTTAGTCCATTTATTAAAATGTATTTATAGCATATTTAGTCCATTTATTAAAATGTATTTATAGCATATTTAGTCCATTTATTAAAATGTATTTATAGCATATTTAGTCCATTTATTAAAATGTATTTATAGCATATTTAGTCCATTTATTAAAATGTATTTATAGCATATTTAGTCCATTTATTAAAATGTATTTATAGCATATTTAGTCCATTTATTAAAATGTATTTATAGCATATTTAGTCCATTTATTAAAATGTATTTATAGCATATTTAGTCCATTTATTAAAATGTATTTATAGCATATTTATGATTTTATTAAAATGTATTTATAGCATATTTAGTCCATTTATCAAAATGTATTTATAGCATATTTAGTCCATTTATTAAAATGTATTTATAGCATATTTATGATTTTATTAAAATGTATTTATAGCATATTTAGTCCATTTATTAAAATGTATTTATAGCATATTTAGTCCATTTATTAAAATGTATTTATAGCATATTTAGTCCATTTATTAAAATGTATTTATAGCATATTTAGTCCATTTATTAAAATGTATTTATAGCATATTTAGTCCATTTATTAAAATGTATTTATAGCATATTTAGTCCATTTATTAAAATGTATTTATAGCATATTTAGTCCATTTATTAAAATGTATTTATAGCATATTTATGATTTTATTAAAATGTATTTATAGCATATTTAGTCCATTTATCAAAATGTATTTATAGCATATTTAGTCCATTTATTAAAACGTATTTATAGCATATTTATGATTTTATTAAAATGTATTTATAGAATATTTAGTCCATTTATTAAAATGTATTTATAGCATATTTAGTCCATTTATTAAAACGTATTTATAGCATATTTATGATTTTATTAAAATGTATTTATAGCATATTTATGATTTTATTAAAACGTATTTATAGCATATTTATGATTTTATTAAAATGTATTTATAGCATATTTAGTCCATTTATTAAAACGTATTTATAGCATATTTATGATTTTATTAAAACGTATTTATAGCATATTTATGATTTTATTAAAATGTATTTATAGCATATTTAGTCCATTTATTAAAATGTATTTATAGCATATTTAGTCCATTTATCAAAATGTATTTATAGCATATTTATGATTTTATTAAAATGTATTTATAGCATATTTATGATTTTATTAAAATGTATTTAAATCACATTTCGTCTATTTACTAAATAAACACTTCTTTCCAGGACCTACTAATTTTGCTAGGGGCATAATGTATATCTGTTTAAAAAAATGTTTTTTTTTTTTATTAATCTTCGTTTTTTTCTGTCCTTTCTCACTTAATAGAAGTTCCCCTATAATGAAGCACTTTTTATTTTGGTTTCAATCCAGAATATTAATTTTGATTGAGTTGTACATTTTCCACATTGAAAAATTTGCCTTGCTTTCGTGGGTATGCAAGTAAATAGGAAAAACTAGTTTTGTGATCACAAAAAGAATATATGGGCGGCAGGTGATCGCATATACAAATGCAGACTCGTTGCGTAGGTGACACGTAGCACCAGTTAGTGTTCTCCTGTTGTTTTTATCGCGTTGTAGTTTTGTCGGGATAAGTTTTGTTGTCAGGCATTAATAACAAACCCATTGGAATTTAATAATAGAATTTAAGTATTCGATGTTTTTTTACACTTTACCCCCCCCTATAGCGTATTGCCTCTTTGAACATAATAGTCTATTATGTAGAATTATCTCCAACAAGAGGCTCTAGGCGAATTGATCAGCAAGATGTCTGGTCACATTAAATTTAAACTTCTGCATGTTTGTAAACTCAAAAGAAGCAGGAAACGGACGGATTTCTAAAGTCTACCAGTCTGAGGGAAGAGATTATTAGCATTGAAGGCTTTCTGGTATCTAAATGAAGGTGCGGGATTTTGCTGTTTATTGAGTCAATTGAGGTATTAAGTTGTATAGGCAATGTTATAGTAGTCTTTCTGAGCATATTCCATTAAAATGCTTGTAAAACAGGCATAGGGATGCAACATGACGGTGATGGACAGAGGTTGGAGTTTGTCCACTAGTTCGGGATCTATTAGATTAGAAGCTAATAAATAATACTTTAATATTCAAACATGATGCCCCATATAAAAGCATTAGAACAGCTAGTTAAAGAACAGTAACCCTCTGGTGCAGTTCGGAAAGTAGAGGGAATCTTGTCAGCTTATCAGTTACATGAAAAAAAAATTTGAAGTATTTATTTTTCTTCACACAATCAGCATACCTGTTTGTTTCCATTATATTTTACTTAATAGAATGAATCAACCTTACACGTTCACTTAATTATCACGGTTTTGTCTAGTTGTGGCCAGGCAATTAATGTTTCATTCATGTAAGACATTCGTTGAAAGATTTTTAAAGATTTATTTTTAGAGAGAATTGACTCACACTTGAAAGAGAGAGAATAAGGCGCTGTTAAAAATGGTTTAGTATTACCCTGAGTTGAAATGATGACACACAGATCTGATGTTGGGGTAACATTTCACACTTAGCGATTATCATTATTTTATTTCTTAGTTTAGCCAATAAAGATTAGATAGTTGACAAGGTAAGTTTCCTTGAAACCGCATTATATTATTATAAAAAAATACATATAAACTAAATCAGTACACACACACACACACACACACACACACACACACACACACACACACACACACATATATATATATATATATATATACATATATATATATATATATATATATATATATATAGAGAGAGAGAGAGAGAGAAAGAAATTCATAGTATCGACTTGAATGAAGAAACATATGTCCTATTGTGCGTGTATGTGTACTAGTGTGTGTGAATGTTTTTAATAGTAGAAGAAACGGTGTATAACGTAAATAAACACTGAATCATAGAAGTATTGAGGAAGATGTTATATTGTAAGTAATTAAAAAAGAGAAGACAGCAAACAGGAAAGAGACAAAATAATACAGAAAGAAAGAGTTAAGTGGGAAGATATAGTTACACGGATGGGTTAGATAGTAGACTAGCAAGAGAGAGGACCATAAGAAATGTGGTCTATTACGACACCACAAGCGAGTTTCAAAAATATATGTACCTGTTGGTTTGAAAATAGCAACATCAGCCGTAACTGCTGACTGCATGCTAGCGTATTTAATCATATCAATCTATGAACATGTAGATTTGTTTAAAACTATCCGTCGGAACTTAAAATTTTTAAATATATAAAAAAATTATTTTGAAATTTCCAAATATTTACTAGTACACATAACAACTACTGATCCAACGAATTATGGCTGATCTCGAATAAATGTTATAATTTTCTAATTTTTGATACTTTCTTTACGCCAATCAATCCGATAATTTACCTATCGCTTTCTTTTGCACTGATACCAGTTATTCTGTCCTTTCTAAATTACTATAATTCCAGTTATATTTTGCGGGCCATATTCGACATACATTAAACCTAGACTTCTCAACCGATACTTATTCTAGACTTTTAACACCATAAAAATCGGAGAGGAATTAAACATCGCCTTTCTCGACGTAAGTTTCATTAGTCGGTTATTCCCGTATCGATCCTTCTTGCTTGTGCAGCCTTATGCACCCTTGTCAACCACGCCGGTTAATTGCTATCTGGTTCAGCGAAGCGGATGTCAGTGATGCTACCGGTTGACAGCTGTGATCCACGCTACCTCGATTATTCAAATCAACGTCAAGCCACAGAAACTCTACTCAACTCCCCTTATTGTGACAAATGGATGTGACAGTTGCAAAGATCCAGCATCCAACACTATTATTATAATAAAGAGGGAAATAAAAAATGGAAACTTTATTTTATTACTTCTATAATTTTGCTCGTCAAAGCCAAGGTTAAACTACTGCACCGTTGAACACTGACACGACACACAATGAAGATAATAACTAAGAAAGAAAGAAGACAGAAAAATTGACATCTTTAATCAGCGATGCAGAGAGAAATCAATTATGCAATTTTACAGAAGCAAACAAACAGCAAACGAGAAATGTTTTGTATATTGTAACTGTTTTGTAAAGAATGTTTATGGTGGGTAAAAAATTGACATCGGAAGAAAATTATTTTGTAAATTATTTATAATTCGTTCGGCATGTCAGCATTTCAACAATCAATTGCAAAGAAATAAAAAAAATAAAAATTGCGTATTTTTACAAACATGATTGTACAGGGTGCAGCAACAATATTTCCTACATTTTAAACATTAAACTATATTTTACTAATAAACACCTGCAAGTGCCAATGATGTATTTATGGTTTCTTTATTAAGCTAATATTAGCCATTTATTTTTCAGATACCTTCATCAAGAAATATGATTTGGATTAGTGCACATCATGTTTTTAACGTAAAAATGTTCTCGTAAAAAAGTTGAATCTGTAGCTGGAACACATAGAGCTTCCTAAGTTCATTACAAGTCAGGACGTCATGATGCTGTTCCAGGTAGAAAAACAATTCAACTATAGGTTGCAAATTTCAGAGCTACAGGTTTGGCACTTAAAAGAAAGTCACCTAGAAGGCCTCGAATCGCTCGAACGCCAGACAGTATTCGAGCTGTGAGACTTTCTCTTACCCAGTCTCTTACAAGTTTAGCTCGCAAACATGCCTTGGAACTGTCTGATTAAACAGTCAGAAGTATTCTACACACTGATATGCAGTTCGATCTATACAAATTAATGATTGCTACGAAACTGCACGAGTGCGAGTAGAAAGATCAGATGTTAAAATATGGGAGATATTTCTGCAGAAACCTGTATGAATATAACTCTCCCGCTCACATGCAAATAATTATCATCTGTCTAAACGTTTTTGTTCACCTATCCTACCTGTTTCAACATCAAATCACTTTGTGCATATGTTTCTGAAGTTTTCAGATGATGCTTGACTATTTTCATTATTTGTATTATCTCAGCTCGAGCGTTATTTTTATTTTTTAATTTTAATCGTGTACCTTGTCGAACTCGGACATCTTTTTGTAAAATTTGGCGAAGTAAAGAACCTCCAGAGAATTTCGAATGTATTGATTCGATGGATGTAATATTGAGGGTAACCATCACTCCTTACCTCCAGAAGAGTGGTACTTAAAACAGAATTTACCAAGTATTTTATATGTATCCTTGTGATACATATAATTGATATTAATGTGATTCAAGTATTAACTTTACGTGCTCTAACCCTATTTTTGGTTTTAGGTGTACAACCTTACCATCACCATATATTAATATTTATTCATATTTCCGTTGTTATATTAAATTTAAATTTCTGTTTTTTTATCGTTTTTTTTTAAATTATTTGTAATGTTTTCTCCACCATGCTGTATTGCTAAGATCTCCTAATAATTCTGGTTAGCAATTTTAATTCACTATAACTCATTTCAAGCATTATTATTTTAATTGATTTTATATACATTTTAAGCATAATTATTTTACTTTAAGTTATATATATATATATATATATACATATATATATATATATATATTAGACATTAAGAGAAGATCATAGATAGATATATAAGTACCCGTTCACATACACTTTTCACGATAAAGCTAGAACCCAGAATTAGATAGAATCGAGCAATTGTATAGACAACGGACAACGCCAGACCCAAAATGGATTTCGATGTACTGCATCTCATCAGTGACGTGCTCCGACATAGGCAGTATATATATATATATATATATATATATATATATATGTATATATATATGGTTTTCTTGTATTTATATATATATATATATATATATATATATATATATATATATATATATATATATATGGTTTTCTTGTAAATATTCCAGGGGTAATGTTTTTTCAATTATAGCATGATACACAAGATAGATAATATAAGATAATATGAATAGTAAAATATAAAATATATTACATTTGCTCAATGATAGTCAGAGAATAAACTATGTCAATCACTTTATTGCAGATCGTGGAATTTTCACTCTCCATCACATTATTGCGGGTATCTTCAAATGTCTTATCAGTCGAACATCATTTTTTATCTGACATTTATTTATTGAAAGGAATCCAAGAAATTTGGCTTCATTCGTGAACAACCCCAACACCAAATCTAGAAAGTATAAGGACACCACGATAAACCTTTCACATCGTGATATTCAGAAAATTCGTAGGGAAGTCAACCGAAACTCAAAGAGCACCAGTGCTTCCATTTTTGCAAGAGCTGGGATCGCTACAAGATTCAGACAGCCCCCAGGTAATGCGTATAATGAGACGGCAACGAAGATCAAAACTATTCAATGGTCTTCATCGAGCAAACAACATAAAAAAACGAATGGCTTGGGCACAGAATGACATGAAAATGAATTTCCAATGTAACCTATTTACAGATGAAGACCCGTCCTACGCTTAACGATCCGGAATGATCAGCCAAAGTTTGGAACTCGAACGAAACTCCAACCCCTTACAGAGTTCCTCGCCAACGAGGACGTGGAGTCATCATGTTTTGCGCGAAAATCATTAGGGATAAGTTCGTTGGACTATTTCCAGTTCTAGAGGGTGTAAAACTTGTCAGCAATGCGTACACAGCCTATTTGGATATACATTTGTCACCATGGCTAGATGACCTACTATTGTCACGTCGCTTTCAGATGATTTTTCTGCATGGCAATGAACCATACCATTCTGTTAGGGCGATTGCCGCCTTCCTTGAATCTATAGGCTTCTTTGGAGAAACTCTCTTGACCTTTATATATATATATAAACCCTAACCCTTACCCTAACCCTAACCTTTATATATATCTTTGTGTAAACAAATCGAGCGGAGGTATTTCGGACGATATCAAAACATCGTTAAAAAACTCACTACTCGTTCAAGCAGCCGCCAATAGCGTAATGGTTAGAAGCCTTGAGTGCCGTATAAACGGTCGGGTTTCAATCCTGGCTTGAGGTAGTTGCCTGTCTAGCCGCACTGATGAGCTGTGAAACAGCGAAACAGTACTGTATGTGGATGACTATATATATATATATATATATATATATATATATATTATAAAATTGAATTCACAATTTTTGAAATTATATGTTAATTTATTTTCTCATAAGAGTATATGTTACGGATCTGTTTTCTTAGCAATCTTCAACAAACAGAAAAATATGTTATCACTATATTTTTGACTGTCGTGAACTTTAAGACAAGTCTATGGAGAAAAACATATTCAAACAAAAGTTTTACATGTAACAAACGATCACAATCATACGTCTGATATCGGTGGTGTAATTTTCATTATTGGTCAGGTCTGGATCTTCTTTTTCTATTTATTTATTCCTTTAAGCCATACTTTCGTATTTATAATTATTTCTTTTATTCATTTTATTTAATATAATTTACCTCCTTGAATTTATTCTGTCTATTTAATAATTATCATATTAATTTAATTTATATTATTCTGTTGTTTTAAATAAAAATATCATTAGAATATACACATATTTTATGTTTTTACGTGTTCATAATTAAAACGTATAATTGACAGTATCACTTCCGATATTCACTCCATAACTGTTAACAAAATAATGATACATTATATTACTATCTTCCAAGTACATAGGACCGATAAAATTGTCACTCTAAAGAAAACAACAATATATTTGAAAACTTTTATTTACATCAATTCAGATAACTTGATTATGTAGTAGAGCCGATATCTTTTCAATGTAGGCGCCTTCAGACTCAGTCAGTACTTCAGTACGGGTCCAGAACTGGAAGCATGCTTTTTGCACAAGCGCAGCACGTGCTCGGCAAATACTCAGGATATAGCGGCAATTAGGCTGGCTTTGGTGTTGTGGGAGGTGATGTTGGTGATGTTTTCGACGTATGACCAAATGAAGTAGTCCAGCGGATTCAGGTCAGTGAGAGAAGACTACAAAGTCTGACAGGGGCTATCTCATTGCACCAGGGGATCACCACACTCTTCAACATGTCCAGGTAAATTTATTGTTGACTTTCAAATCGACTTCGAAGATGTGAGAATACATGATGTGTCTCTCACTTAAACAAAAACCAAAAACCATAACCGTGGCCAGGGACTTGTTTTCATCACAATGGGCACGTCTCTGTTATCTAGGTTTTCATTTAAAGGTTTCTAGCAATGGTCTTGTTCTCATAATTTATATCCGTAGAGACCATGAGTTTTACTGTGCGCATCTCAGTTTCTGACATGATAAAATGCCCCTATCGCTCTTGGGATTAGTACACAAATGGCCAACTAGTAGATGGTATGCAACAAATATGAGTAAACCGGTTTTTCTCGATATATTCTTAAAATATAATTGTTAATATGTATGTATATATATATATATATATATATATATATATAATGTGTGAAAACGTGAGGCTTAGAAAAATAAATAGAAGCTTAGTACAAAATGAAACATATATATATATATATATATTAATGAAAACAAAGGGATGTAGTGTTTACCTGATATACGCAATGGTAAACTTCAAACTAATATAAATAACATTATTTATATATAGAAAATTTAGCCCCAACGGAATTAAAAAAGCTCAATAAGCAATAGAGAGTAGAGCTTATATAAGAAAAAGAAAACTAAAACTGTAAATTGAACTTTACAATCCAAATTTATTGCTCGACTGAATAATCCAAAACACAATTTACAAATAAATGGCAAATTGTTTTTTTGAGTATTCAGTCGAACAATAAATTTTGATTGTAAAGTTCAACTTACAGTTTTAATTTTCTTTCTCTGATATATATATATATATATATATATATATATATATATATATATATATACATATATATATATATTTCTATATAAACAATTATATGCTAACTATATATATATACAATTATATATATATATATATATAAATGCCTTAGCAAATAAATATATGTTAAATGCATTTATTAAAATTTATATTAAATGTTATCCGTTAGAACATCATTTGACAGCACAAAAACTCAATCCTATTGCCATTTTTTAAGAGGATAACAAATAATTGATTATTTATTGTTTTACTGTTGGAAACATATTTTTATGTTTAATTGCTGTGGAATGAAATATTGCTACTGTGTAATTTTTAGTATCCATTGTGCTTAATCGCAGACACACACACACACAAACACACATACACACGCACGCACACATATATATATATAGAGAGAGAGAAAGAGAGAGATAGTGAGAAAGATCGAGAGAGAGAGAAAGAGAGAGAAATCGGGTACATATTCAAGATATAGATTATTTTTATTACGTCAAAAAAAAATACAACAAACACGTGAGTGATATCATTAAAGCGAAGCAACGTTTTGTGTTCCAGAATTTATTTTACTCCATAGTAAACTCCATAGTCAACTCCATTTGCAATTCACCTTTGCCAGGAATTCAAAGAGGCAACGCTGCTGGTTACCCACGTTCATAGCAGGGTTTGCTTTTAGAGACTCACGCCATCAACATCCGCAACAATGAGATGTGAGTATCAGATGCGTAAGATGTGAGTTTCAGATGCATAAGATGTGAGTTTCAGACGCATATGATGTGAGTTTAAGATGCATAAGACGTAAGTTTCAGATGCGTAAGATGTGAGTTTCAGATGCGTATGATGCGACTTTTAAGATGCATAAGGTATGAGCTTCAGATGCGTAAGATGTGAGTGTCAGATGCGTAAGACGTGAGTTTCAGATGCATATGATGTGAGTTTCAGATGCATAAGATGTGAGTGTCAGATGCATAAGATGTGATTTTCCAGATGCATAAGATGTGACGTTCAGATGCATAAGATGTGATTTTTCAGATGCATAAGATGTGAGTTTCAGATGGATATGATGTGAGTTTCATATACGTAAGATGTGGGTTTCAGATGCGTAAGATGTGAGTTTCAGATGCGTAAGATGTGAGTTTGATATGCATCAGACGTGAGTTACATACGTATAAAATATGAGTTGTAGATGCATACGATGTAATTTTTCAGATGCATAAGATGTGAGTTTCAGATGCATATGATGTGAGTTATAGATGCATAAAATGTGAGTTTCAGATACGTCAGATGTGATTTTTCAGATGCATAAGACGTGAGTTTCAGATGCGTAAGATGTGAGTTTCAGATGCATAAGATGTGACTTTCCGATGCGTAAGATGTGTGTTTCAGATGCATATGATGTGGGTTTCAGATTCGTAAGATGTGAGATGCGTAAGATGTGAGTTTCAGATGCATATGATGTGGGTTTCAGATGCGTAAGATGTGAGTTTCAGATGCACATGATGCGACTTTTCAGATGCATAAGGTATGAGCTTCAGATGCATAAGATGTGAATTTTCAGATGCATGCGATGTAAGTTCCAGATGCATAAGATGTGAATTTTCAGATGCATAAGATGTGAGTTTCAGATGCATAAGATGTGAATTTTCAGATGCATAAGATGTGAGTTTCAGATGCATAAGATGTGAATTTTCAGATGCATGCGATGTAAGTTCCAGATGCATAATGATGTGTGTTTCAGATGCATAAGACGTGAGTTTCAGATGCATATGATGTGAGTTTCAGATGGACAAGATATGAGTTTCAGACACATAAGATGTGACTTTTCAGATGTATAAGATGTGAGTTTCAGATGCATAAGATGTGAGTTTCAGATGCGAAAGACGTCAGTTTCAGATGCATATGATGTGAGTTTCAGATGAATAAGATATAAGTTTCAGATGCATATGATGTGATTTCTCATATGCGTAAGATGTGAGTTTCAGATTCGTAAGATGTGAGTTTTAGATCCATAAGACGTGAGTTTCTTGCCCATAAAATGTGAGTTTAATATGCATAAGATGTGAGCTTCAGATGAATAAGATTTGACTTCCCAGATGCATAATATGTAAATTTTAAATGTATAAGATTTGAGTTTCAGGTGCATATGATGTGAGTTTCAGAGGCGTAAGATGTGAGTTTTAGATGTGTAAAATGTGAGTTTCAGATGCATAAGATGTGAGTTTCAGATGTATAAATGTGAGCTTCAGATGCATAACATGTGAGTTTTAAATGCATAAGATGTGATTTTTCAGATTCATAAGATGTGAGTTCCAGATGCATAAGATGTGAGTTTCAGATGCATAGTATGTGAGTTTCAGATCCATATAAAATGTGATTGTTCAAGAATAATAAGATGTCAGTTTCAGATGCATAATATGTGACTTTTCAGATGTATAAGATGTGAGTTTCAGATGCATAAGATATGAGTTTCAGATGAATAAAATGTGAGTTTCGGATGCATATGATGTGAGTTTCAGATGCATAAGACGTGAGTTTCAGATGCATATGATGTGAGTTTCAGATTCGTAAGATATGAGATGCGTAAGATGTGAGTTTCAGATGCATATGATGTGTTTCACATGCATAAGATGTGAATTTCAGACGCATATGATGTGACTTTTCAGATGTATAAGACGTCAGTTTCAGATACATATGATGTGAGTTTCAGGTGCATAAGATATAAGTTTCAGATGCATATGATGTGATTTCTCAGATGCGTAAGATGTGAGTTTCAGATGCGTAAGATGTGAGTTTCAGATCCATAAGACGTGAGTTCCTGGCGCATAAATTGTGAGTTTCATATGCATAAGATGTGAGCTTCAGATGAATATTATTTGACTTCCCAGATGCATAATATGTAATTTTAAATGTATAAGATTTGAGTTTCAGGTGCATATGATGTGAGTTTCAGAGGCGTAAGATGTGAGTTTTAGATGTGTAAGATGTGAGTATCAGATGCATAAGATGTGAGTTTCAGATGTATAAAATGTGAGCTTCAGATGCATAACATGTGAGTTTTAAATGCATAAGATGTGATTTTTCAGATTCATAAGATGTGAGTTCCAGATGCATAAGATGTGAGTTTCAGATGCATAATATGTAAGTTTCAGATCCATAAAATATAAGTTTCAGATACGTAAGATGTGATTGTTCAGAATCATAAGATGTCAGTTTCAGATGCATAAGATGTGACTTTTCAGATGTATAAGACGTGAGTTTCAGATGCGTAAGACGTCAGTTTCAGATGCATATGATGTGAGTTTCAGATGCGTAAGACGTGAGTTTCAGATGCATATGATGTGAGTTTCAGATTTGTAAGATGTGAGTTTCAGATACATAAGATGTGAGTTTCAGACGCATAAAATGTAATTTTCAGATGCATAAGAGTCGATTTTTCAGATGCATAAGATGTGAGTTTCAGATGCATCAGATGTGAGTTTCAGATGCATAAGATGAGAGTTTCAGATGCATAATATGTTAGTTTCAGATCCATAAAATGTGAGTTTCAGATACGTAAGATGTGATTTTTCAGATGCATAAGATGTGAGTTTCAGATGCATAATATGTGATTTTTAGATGCATAAGATGTGAGTTTCAGATACATAAGATGTGAGTTTCAGTTGTATAAGATGTGATTTTCAGTTGCATAAGATTTGAGCTCCAGATACGTAAGTAAAGTAATCGTAAGAAATCCATTTGCAACCGCCTCAGTTTTATCCGAGCAGAATAAAAACAGCAGACATTTCTTTTTAGAACACCCCTCGTATATATTTTTAATTTATTTGATGTATACCACCCAGAACGGGCTTCATTATTTCCTCGAACAAATATTTTTATTGACTTTCAGTCCACTTTAAATACAACATTACTGACCGAAACCATATAGAATGCTTTCAATTCTAGAAATTGTGTATAGTGAAATGTGTCAGCTGAAGAAAACTTTGAAATAATACGTGTAGATCTATTTTAATATCAGAAATATTCGAATCTTTAAAGTGAAAGTTATGCTAATATCATGCCATTTACAATTTATTGCAAAATAAGAAAGGAATGAGAATTATTTATGAATATATGTCTAACACCTTTGTAAATCGTATATGAATATACTGTATATGTACATACTGATGAGTACAGATAAGACGGAGCATGCATGCCTGGAAACATGAAATGTTTATTAAAATAATGTTTATATATATTATTTCGCACATATATATTTAGTAAGAGAGAAAGAGAGAGAGAGAGAAAGGGAAGCGAGTAAGAGAAAGAGAGAACTAATATTATAATGTGATATTATATATATATGTATATATATATACATATATATATCTATATATATATATATATAAATGCTTAATACATAAGTAGAGCTTACTATTAGAATAATAATACAACTATGACAAGTTAAGAGAATAGCCGCGCCCATATTTGATATGCGTCGAGAAACCATTTGGTTAAATGAATTCTCTCCTATATATACAATATTTAGCCGGATAATATCCTACCGGAAAGAAATATTGACGCCGTTTCACTGCTTACCGTATATATTTTTACATCACTATACGTATATGTAATATCGTTGCCGTTGTTTAAGTGACTCTCCAAAACGATGGGAAACTAAGCAACACCATTAATATAATTATTGTTAAAACTGACCGAAAATATTACGACGTAAATTGATAATCGTTAAAATTAGTCCATGATTTCGGGCACGATTTGCTTGGTGTAATTTTTAAAATACCCTACGTTAGTTCCGGTGGTCGAGGGTCCAAATGCTTCTATTATTAGACATGCTGATGATTTGCAGTGAAAGCGAAGTATGTGTCCGTGGATTACTATTTTATTTATAAATAAATTTATTCTGATGAGAATGAACTATAAAAATTTAATGAATATCAGGACAAATGATGTGGGTGAATAAGATTAAAGAAGAAAAGAGAAAGGAAACTATAGAGAAAATAGAAGAATAGCAGGAGCTAAAATTTAAAGAATGAGGAAGAGAAGGCATTTGTAGAATACAGCCAACCGAATGCAAAACGGTTGGGTCAATTTTAATCTGCATAATTTGTATATACTCATACAACATTTGTTTGTATAACCGTCAATAACCAACACATTGATCCAATAAAGATATGGATATTCGTCTTTAAAATAAACTTCTAGCTTTACTTTCGGCAGCTTTGTAACTTTCGCTTTCCTTTTCTGGTCTTGTAGTCCTCGCGTTCCATGAGCCATGTTTCTGACAAAAGGGTAAGAATAGCTGTTTTCTAGGTCGTAATATGTCAACACTTGTCGTTGACTCTTTTTTCCTTGGCTTCTTTGATCAAGTGGTTTTATACTTAAGAAAATACTGTTTATATCCCATACTTCTAACCGAATAGTTTATTTCTATCTATAAGGAAAGTGAATGGGCCCTGAAATGACGTCTTAAGACGAGCAGTTTATATCGAGGCAAGAGTTACATGCTCACCAATAGCAAGTTTCTCGACCTGGCTAATAACAAGTTCCAAGACTAGAGAAAGCAATATTGGATAAAGCCGGGATATGTGTAATACTTCGTAATTTTACTGTCCCTCAACGAATTGCTCTAATGAGTCCTTTGCGAGTAGTTAACTCTACTTCTTTATGCACAGATGATACTTGGTGTGATTTAGTCATTGCTTAAATATGGTAAAGGAATGGTTTTGCAGTTATTTATTATTACGCACATAAAAATATATTCGTGAATAGATGCTAATCTTCACTGATCCACCGAAAAGTAATATTTTCACGTAATATAGCTATAACATAACTCTATTATTGTTGATTTCTTAATCAAATAGAAAAAAGAGACATTTAAACAGTGCATCCTCTATTTATAGCCTTTCAACATATGACTAAATATGATTAAAACCGTTCCAATAAGTCATAAACATTATTTTCCGAATATACTATCTAAAAAAAAAATCAACAATTGATTAAATGTTTTATGCAGCCATTGCTGGCGGATCGAAAACCGTCTAATTCTGTGTATTAAAACAAGAAACCAGGTCGAGATACTCTCCAGATTCCCGAGTTATACTTAAATATTCCTGACTAATGAACCTGAATAAGATCAGAGGTCACAACGATCGGAAAATTGTGAAAACATCAATAAATAATCCAAATAATCTCAATAGATGATCATGTCTCTACTTCATTATTCATGCTGATGTTCGTTATATGTAAAATATTCCAATACAATACACAAAGCAGAAAAGTCGACTAAAAAGCTGGATGTAAAAAAGACACATTAGTTTGTTATCCATGTAAAAAATCATAATTTAAAACTAAAAACCTTTCAGAGTTCGCAGGAGTGTTTAAACTCTGCGGTAATGAAAAACAAGCAAAACCTTTTCTTTTCCTTTTTTTAAGGTTGCCATCCATTTTTACGAGTTTTTTTCCCCCGAAGAGCAATTGACAAAATAATGAGAAACAATTTTCAAACTATGAAGTTCGATCGATGTCCATAAGCGACCGATAGTTTCAACGAGAAAATCGATAAACACTTATTTACGTCTGTAAATGATTTGTCCACTAGTTGTTCAGTCACACGATTTCTGGTCGTGTGTCACATATATATGTATTTTCTTTGTTGTGCCATGTTAAACCCAAATTAAGAACTTTTTGGTCGTTAACTTTTGTTTGAAATAATATTTCCGTCTGTCTGTCAGGCTAAAGTTTAAGATAGAATTTTCTTATTTTGTATCGTTTTAACACCTTTATTTTATTATTATAGATCAAATGAATCTGCTATTAGTACTGGTATCCCCGATACTATTTTATTTAATGTTCTTTCTATAAAAAACACAACAGAATAACATTGGGTACTTAAAGTAGAGGCCACGTGGAGGTTTCCAACGTTCTGGGTGAACAAACTGGACTGGAACTTGGTACACCTAGAAAACAAATCCGTGTTGTTAACCATTTAGACACCATCGCCTACAATTTTATTTTTCTTGGTCTGTCAAGGCTTATGTTTTAAAAAGATAATTTATCTGAAATGTTAAATTAAATATATGTCGGCCATTCACGCTTAGATTTTAAATGAACTTTTCGTTGTTCTGTCAAGTATATGCTTGAAGTAGACTATATTATCCGCCAGAGCAAAGTTCGAAATAGGATGCTAATCCGTCACCTTTATTTGAAATTTTATTTTTGTTTGATTTTACCGTCAATGATCAAAATAAAATTTTCATTAAACTGCAACGTTTATATTCTAAACTAGCTGGGGTGCCCGGGTTTGCCTGGTTTGAATAGGTTGTAAAATATGCTTAAATATGATATTTTATTTGTCCAGATTTCGTATATATTATTATAAAGTCGTGATTTAAAAAGTAAAAAAAAATATTTGGGTGCCATCAGCAAGAATCGAAACTGAAAGCAAACTGTAGCATTCAAAACTAGTGCCGTTACCAAACGTTGTACGCATATGACCTAATTAAAAATAAACCAAGATAAATGTACAAATGCATAATGTTTTTTTCTATTTTGACCCCGTAAAAACTATTTTAACCGGTTAAAGACCCATAAAAAACGGTCAATTAAAAATTGAAATATTTAACGCTCTAAGCGCCACACTTTGACTTCTAGTTTCGATAGAGATAGATTTTGGAAATACGGAGACAGACAGACAAACAGATAGACATAGTGAGTTTTATAAATTAGAAAATGTTTATTTTTAATATTTCACGCTTAAGTACAAACTAGTGTGTCAAACAGTCAATCACGTTTAAGTTAAAATTTAACTTTTGTTCATCTGTCATGCTTTAGTTTAAAATTAAATGTTCCTCACGTATATCAGGGTTATATTCAAATAGAATTTTCTGTTAATCTGTCACGTCAAAGTTCGAATTTGTATGTAAGTCTGCCTGTCAAATTAATATGAAATTTGATTTTTGGTAGTTTGTTAAGCTTAAGTTTGCAATGAAATATCTATTGGTCTGTCAGAATCAACTTTGCAATAGTATTTTGATCGGTTGTTTCGAGATAAATTTAAAAAAGTATTTTTGTCTTTCATGTCACAGTTTTTCAATTAAGCTTCTGTTTGAAATTGCTTTTTAAGTTCGAATTCATGGAGAATAGACACATTCGAATAGTATCGATTTGGGATTCTTTCTGAACTAATACACAAGAGAATATTGGTTGATTTTAGTCAATGCGATGTTTATACTGTTAATGCACATGAGTTCTGTCGTGATTATGTCAAACACACTTTGGCGATTTGAACCGGATTTTCGCTTTTGTGAATACAATGTTCCGTCTACATTTTGTATTTTTGCGTATGAATAAGTCTAATAGAAAAATAGAATAAAGTTTCAATAGTATATCCACTAATGTTGTATCCATTGTGTGATTCGCTGTAAATATTCCAGGTTTTGTCTCTGTGATGACTCATCTATTTACCTATAACGTCAGGGTTTCTCGCTGAGGAATTTATATTAAAAGCCTTCCCTTGCTATTTAAAATGTAATATAATCATTCATGGATAAGCGAGCGACTACATAAAGGTTAATTAATATGTATATTCTTTTGAAAAATGAGCATAAATTAATTACTTATTCATTTATTATGTTTTTTTATTAGACGGTGTGTTTTATTCCACTTACGATAAATTATATTTACACATAGTTTCCACATTCTGCTTCATTGCGTAAAATTTGAGATGAAAAATTTCTATCACATGGCCTGCAAGTGAAATATTAGAAAGTTTTTATTTTACCTAAAAAAATGAAAGCAATTTAGTGCTTTCGCTTTGTCCATTCACTTTGGTATTTGACGTAAAACGCGTGTTTTTAAAACGTTACTTGTATTAAACTTAATTAACAATATATTTTTATTTGTTCAACCGATTAAATTAGATTCCAGTTATATCGTTTTGTTTCGCTATGATTCAAAGAGTTGCGTGTATGTTTTAGAAGTTTCAATAATACAAGTGATCCTGCTTAAAACTCTTTCGTTTTACTCTCCATTTCCACCCTCTTTCTTAATAAGCAGACTGAGAGAAACACAAGAGATGATTTGGAGCAGTGTGTATATTATGATGTGTATATACATTTAAATCTGATATTTATTAAAAATACATAATAAAGCAACCCTTACAAATGTTTCACCATATCTTGGCGGTAATTCATTACTGCAGCCTTATAAACAGTTTCTCTCAAAATGCAATATTAATCGACGTAAGTAGAGGAATCGGTAAAGTCGTTCGGAAGTAATAATGTTTTACTACTTAGTCGAAAAGAAACGAACCCATTTTATAAAACAAAAACATACATCTGAATATCCAGTCTCTAAGAATGAAGTTATCGATAAGCATCATCAATAAACGGATTGAATTTACATTGTATAGAGATAACACTAAAGAGAGTAATATAATTTCTATATATAAAGCTCAATGTATTTGTATATTTGTGTGATATTTGGATGTTCCCTATAGAAAGTTTAAAGAATCTAAAAGTGTGAAATCTACTGAGAAGAAAATGTTATGGTTCACATAATTCCAAATCTAAACAAAAGGGGGTTATAAAGGCATAACCGAATTAATACTTCAAATATATGTGGTTTTTTTTTAAATTAAATCGTATGTATACCATTTTCCGTAGAAGATAATAGAAGTTTTCCTAAATCTATACATGCGCACTAACATTAAAAAGCTATGTATTTTGAAGCTACTAATACATGTTTAATGAAATTCAGATCATATGCATAAAAATGTCCTGGGAAGACAATTGAAGTGTTTCCTAATCTCCATGTTACCCTCTATATACTAAATATATACCTGTCCTCAAGCAGAAAGATTCCCCTCAAAATTACTAAATACATTTATATAAGACGTATAATTCAGAGAGTTTCTATGCGTTTAGGGTTCTTCCGAGGATATTTGAGGACAAAGCGGAAGGAACTAATAACAAAGCAAATAATATGGTGTTACAAGAATAGTAAAAAAAAGTATACCGTTTTTATTAGCATTCTATCTCGAGTGAGTTAATATATGATTATTTTTCTTATTATTAAACAAAGACATGGTATCAGAATTGATCATTAATTTTTTTAATTATTTAAATACTAGCGGAAATACCAACTAACGCCGACTATCTCATTCTTTTTTCTGTGAAAACGGATATTTTTTAAACTTTAAATCACAGCTAATTAATTCGAACGCAAAACAAACAAGTATTTAATGCGGTTTATAGTGATAATCGATATCTACTAGGAATAAATAAGAAAGTTATGTCAACACTTGTTTTGTGTAAGATATCGATCCCTGAATGACGACATAAAATATTGGAACTTAAGGCGAATTTTCTAGTGACACAGTCGTCTATCAAACAAAATAGATCAGCTTATTATCAACTACTTTAATTGTTTAATCGTTTTGCGTACAGATATTATATCAGCATAAATCTGAAATGGATTGTTTAAAATAAAAAAAATGAAACAAAGAAAAGTTCTATTTTTAATAAAAAATGAAATAAGAAATGATCTGACTAAAACGATCTTGACGTACATTTATATTAATTTAAAATATTTTTATTGCTTTACATGTATGGTGTTCGGTCGACTTAGAAAGAGAACGCTAAAATCTCTGGGCATTTGTTTCTAATATAATTTTAATATTTTTTTTGAATAGTGAGAATTAATTAAGGGTCGATAACTGTGCAGCAGACTTAATGTGTTTTAATACGCGGTTAGCTCATAAATCAATCTGTGATATCGTGATACACGTACTTTAAACAACTTCCCTTATTATGGAAAGATCTACGACTTGCAAAAACGCATTACTATGTTTTAAGGCAAATATTACTTGAATTTACAAGGGAATATGCCCCCAAGCATATTAAAAGACTAGAGGGAGGCGCCTGACCGTGGCCGCTCATAAAACACGCTTAAATCTTCATTCATGCAGATTTTGTATATATTAATACAGAGACAATTCTCTATCGAACATTATATATGTATCTTACCGATTTCAAAAGTGCAAAACATAGCTCGGGTGATATGAGCTAGAATAAGCACTAAAATATCTATCATTCCAGCCGCTTGCCTACTGTTTCAACTATGCATATATAGATGAGAATTTTTTTTAATTAAACCCCCTCAAGCTATAAATAAATTTACTCATGGGCAAAAGTAATAGAAATCTGTTGACAAAATAAAATGAACATTTTGCCTTTCAACTTACCGACATATTTCCGTACGCGCTATTCGTCCATCCAAACAAAGTATTCACTAGTCATAAACCATTCTTGGCGTATGATCATTATTACCTGTTAATTTGAATGTTATGTGACTTGTAGTAGAAGATGTTTTCGACTAAATACTTACAGACATACACACATACATAAATGTACTGTTTTATTTATATAAAGAGAACGCTGTGACAATCGAAGTCAAGCATTGTCATTATAAAGACAAATTCATATGGAAAATATTAGTACAGTAATAAAACCTATTTACTAACGCGGACGATGCAAATATATGCTTTGCTATAATGTACTGTTATCTCATGATGAGTATTATTTATCATATCTAATTCTGTTTCTATTGTTACATGTAGTCTGTATTAATAATATGAAGTCCCCAAGAATCGTCACAGTCGTTGTCATGATGTAATATATATAACTGTCTTCTCTCAGGATTATCATCATCATCGTTATATATGTATCTCCATTATATGTCCCTGTTATATGTGTCTCTTCCGATATGAACCCATCATCTATCTTTCAATATGAGCCCCCTGCTACACAACGCTATGAAATCGTGTGATTAAAATCGGATTTTTCGCCAGCAAAATTGCCAGTAAATTGTGAAAAAATCATCAATTCTTTTCTTCAATCCTACCAGATTTCATACAAATATTCTTCTTTCTTTTTCATTAGATGGGGTTTCGTAGATATCGATAATCATTGCCGACGATTTCCTTCCGCACACGAACCTTTCGTCATGATCTTCTTTGCAATATAGTACCTATTGTAGTTTGCAATTACTTGCTATAGAGGCAGTGCTCATTGGTGGAAGCCTAAGTGGGTACTCGACCTTAATTATAGTCATTGTATTATCGCCATAGAATGGTGCGCGTGCATTTTGATGCTTCTCAGCAAGACATGTAATGCTGACTAAGATTAACACTTACCACAGATTAACACCTTAAATTCTATCTCTAAAAGTATGTGAAAGATAATGCTTATACACACCATCTGTATCAGAGCGCAAACTAGCAGCTGTATGCAAATGCTGAGTCGTTTGCGAAGTGACGGGGAGGAAGAAAATAAAAAGATATAAAAATCTTGTGCGCAGGCCGAGAAGAATGGTCATGTCTCAGTGGACAGAAGTCAGAGAGTAGGGAAAGATCACCTTTTATTTAGTGAAACTACCCCGAAATAATTTTTGTTTCAACGAAAAAATTGAGTCAAGGTATTACTTGTTTTTTGTACCTTGCAACGTATTCTGCTACAACGTGTTGGGTACCGATTGTCTACATGTTAACGCGTGTGTAAACGTGTGTACTACGTTATACAATCCCCAAACAATCTCACAATTAAAACTGATCATGACATTCACAATTAGAGTAGGGGAAAGAAAAATGTGTAAGAATAATCGAAAATATTTCGTATCGTGCCTAGCTGTGATTATCAATGAACGAGATGGATAAAACACTGTTGGATGTTCGCGGCTTGAACTTAGTGAGCAAGTCAGACATAGACTAAAGTTTGTTTTAAGCAAATATGTTGGCAAAGTTGACTGTGACATTTACTTGCGATTCTGTTGGTCGTTTTTTTCAGAGAGGGTCATCCCGTATGTTGCATGTACTTACACCAACAACCAGTATGTATTTATTTGTCTAATTGATACAAATAGAACTAATTCTGATTTGGACACGGGACAAAATGATTAAAGATGTTGAAAGAAAGAAGAAAGGAATATTTCTTTATTTCGACATGTCAAAGTCAAACGAGTAACAGCGGAAGCCACGCCTGTTTGGATTAAGATAAGCATTTATGCGAGACGGAAACCAACAAACGAGTGGAATTTTTCACTTGATAACATTGCACTCGTATATTTAAGATTCTATCATTTCATTAGCGTCGCTGTAACTCCCATATAAAATCCAAATGAACGAATTAAGTTTGAAAAGACGCATTCATACATTGTGTAATCTTTTTAGTGGTAACAGGTGTTGTAGTAGTAATTACAGGAGTAATAGATGTAGTAATAGTAGTGGGAGTTTATTTTAATCGACCAACAAAGAGATACGCCGTAATACAACAAGAGAGATATGTCAGTCGTTCTGATTGATAAGTACAAATATGAGGAACGTTCGAATAGAAAATAAATCACCATAATAAAAAATAATGCAAATTAATACTTTTACGAATACAATACAATAGATTACATATCTATTACCAGTTCATTAAGTAAAGATAATACCTGCCACCCACAGTTAAATAATCACTGTTATATTAAGTAACGACTAAAGTTTTCAGTTCACCGAGTAAATAAAATATTTAAAACTTATTGGTCAGCCTCCTAAGATAGAATTACTAGTAAGTTAAGCGAAAGGTGACGCTGGTTAAGTGATTAACGACGTGAGTTGTCAGCTTTGATGCGCATAATTGAATCCAGTTCCACAGAAACATTTTCACTTCGGATGCTGAAAACCTCCACATATTTCTTCCTGAAGGTAACCGATATATTTTTAGAAAGGATTTTAACTAGAAAAATATAAAAAAAAACAGTTCCAACAATGTAGCTTATACGAGATTAATGGATTAAATGAAAAAGAATCAGACTAAAAATTAAGGAATTATTCGAGACGAGAAGAAATATCGTTTTTATGTACTGAGGGGTCGAACTAGCGAGGAAAAAAGCATGACATAGAAAAAAAATAAAAAAGAAACGATGAATTAATGACTAAATTAATTACTTAGATTTTATTTAACTTAATTTTTAACTAAATTTTATTTAACTTAATTTTAACTAAAATTTTATTTGACTTAATTTTTAACTAATATTCGACTATCACGTGTATGTTACCAGTTTACTCAACATTGCGCTCTTATGGTTGATTAAATAACAAATATTAGTTCTAGTTAACGATATATATAAACTATTTCAATCTTATAAGTCAGTTTTTTAAAGATGCAATAATCAGCGAGTTCAATAATCATAGGCTTTAAATTAAGAAAGGAATGGAAACGAATATAAAAATATATCAGTGATTCTTACGTAGAAGCACGGATCGATAAAAAAAGGAGACTGATTAATCTCTTTTCTATAAATAAAATGAACTCATTTTTCCCGTCCCAGTTTGACCTTAATAGGATTGAAAATCTAGAGATTTTATGCAGATATACTGTACACAAACTGCATCGCGCTATCTGAGGTGTGCTATAGGCATATTACCTATCAACTACCTCGGTGATCGGAGCTTCCTATATTTTATCTGGTGAGAGTTCACTGCCAAAACCGGTTCCGATCGATGGAAGTAGTAAATTCTTCTCTCTCTAATAAATTCATACTTCCACCGCCACCCATTTACACCATCCGTGACCGTTCACAGGAGACAATTACAGACGAACACCGGGTTAGGTTTCTATAAAAACTGGACTGCAATTTAGGTGAAACGCACCATGCTTACTTTTACGTTGGTTCAAAATAAAAACAAAGCAAAAACAAAACAAGAAACTTTACATTTTCTTTCCTTAAAATAAAAATTATATTACTTCAATTCCGTTTTATTTCGCGTTCTACGCCATTTATAACATCGTTTCTTTTGATTTTTTTTGCATTTTATTTACGTGTTTTGTTTCCTTTTCTCTGTTTTTCGTTCCATTTTTCAAATTTATTTCTTCTTTCTTTTCGTTTTTGTCTCTTTTTCGCCGAGTTTACCATCGTTTCTTTTTCTTTTTATTTATTTTATTCATTTATTTATTTTATTTTCCTCTGTTTCTGTTTCCACGATCTTTCCATTTTCTTTTGTTTTTTCTTCTCTCTTTCCTTTTTTCCTCTTCCTTCAGCAACTTTTACATCGTTTCTTTCTTTGTAAAATAGCCGGATATTTTTGCATTACAAAAACATAAAAATTTACAACGACTCTTTCTTTTTTCTTCTGTTTCTTTGCTCTTTGTTCGCTGACTTTCCAATCTCTTTTTGTTTAAATAAACATATCATAAATCATTTCCGTTCCTTTGTTCGATGCCTTTCCCTCTATTTTCATCGTTATTTCATTTTTCTTTCCTTTTTAAGTATTTTCCTTAGAGGCGGCAAAGCAACCCATTTTTTCCATTCTTCTTCCCTTTTCTTTTCTTCGTTTTGGATTGGAAACGTCCGTCTCACGTTTGTATATAACAAAATATTTATTTGGTAGATTTCGCGGTGCTAAAATTGCGGTGATGGGGATTCTTTCATTACACCAAATCGAGCCACAGCAAAGCGTGCCATGTTACAGCTAGTTAATGGATATTTTTGTTTTAATGTAGTAAAGTCGAATAATTTTCATCTTGCCTTAATTTTCAGCGAATTATAGAATATTTGCAAATGATATGAGATAAATCTAAAAATTTGCACATAATAAAACACATAAAAATAAAAAAAATGAATATAGTTTACATATATATTATTTGGATGGCTTAGATCAATGTTCTTATCTTGAGTTTTATTTTCATAATTTCTTTAGGTATATTTTGTCGAAATCTGGAATTTTCTTGCCAAATTCGAGAATCTTTCTGGCAAATGTGGTAATCTTTCAATTATACTCAGGAATCTTTCTCTTGATATCTGGAATGCAAGAAATTTCGAACGGAGCCCCTTTTCTAATCCACGGAAGTAGATACTCTCGTTCTGTCAACCGTGACTAAGTTGAAGTCCTAAATAATTAGCAATCATATTTTAAGTATCGTCCATACTAAAGATTGAACCTTCAACTTCTAGAAGAGTGTAACGGTACAACTGAATTTTACCAAGTACTTAATCCACTACGCAATCAGTCCTTCCTGAAGTCTATGTCCGCATATCGTGAACCGAAGCGCTTTCACTATTTTAACATACTCGCATTTTTATTTTATGAAAATTATCATGAATACAATACTTACAAGTGTTCGTGGCAAACCTGACACTTGTTGAGAAAGAAGAGTAAGAAAACGCATCATCTTGGTTTATAATTCCTTCATTCCCAACATTTAAAAGTGAATTATGGCTAATAACATTTTTGTCATATGATTTTAAGGAACTGCCTTGAGCTACCAACATCGCCTCTAGATGGGGAGGTAAACTTAAGCATGCGATATTCACGGTGTAATTCAGAAGACACTTGACTCGCAGTTTGATGCTAGCCATCAGCTTGTACTTGATGTTGCAGTACGGTTTATGTCTTTATCAATTATGCCCTACAAGTAATAGACTATGCGGTTGTAATCAAGTGAGTTAGGGGGCCAGATCTAGAGTCGTAAATGTTCTAAAACAACTATTTCTAGTTCTGTTGCCAAATATATGACACCCTTGTAGTCAATCCTACCATGCAGCGCTCAATAACAGTGAAAGTCAACTCGGTGTAGCCATTTTAATTGAGTCTTAGTCATTTTCGATAGATGTGCAGAGACATCATGTGACATCCGCTTTGAACATATTACAAACCATCAAAGTTTGAAAGAATGTGGTCGACATGACGTCGTCCGAATTTTCGGTTACCAACTTTTGTTCTATGCAATGTGTAATTGGTCTTGGAGAATTACTTATTGCGAAGTTTCTTGGCGTTTTAGGCGTTTCCGTAGAGCTTTATTAGTAAGTAATTGACTTCACATTCACCGACTTTATGAAAAACATTATTTGTATTTACGTTTCTTTTACGTTTTGTTCCTTATTTTCAAAAGCACCGAAATGTTTATCATGTATATGCGTGAGTATTTTAACTCGCTGTCTACTTTTATTTCCAGTATTGAATGACACAGCCGTTTCTTTCCGTCTAGTTCCTACAGTTTCATTGATTCTTTATTTAGTAATCGCTGTATTCATTAGATCGCCGTCCATCGTTTCATTAGTTTAGCTAAACAACTAAACATCGTTTTAGTGCAGAAAAAATACAGAAATGCTGAGAATTTCTAAAGTTTTATTTCGGAATAGAACTGATGCACAGAGAGAGAGAGAGAGAGAGAGAGAGAGAGAGAGAGAGAGAGAGAGAGAGAGAGAGAGAGAGAGAGAGAGACTAACGTGCTATAAGTTAATAAATTAGATACTTGTAAACATAGGTGTCATGTAAACACAGATATTAAAGGTAAGATTTCCCAAACTTTAATTTCTACAACTACCTCATACGACGTTTCGTAAAAAGTCGCATTATTCAATGCCTACGGTTCTCCTCTTACCGAGAGACTTATATCAAACTATAGTTTCCTTTTCAATCTGACAAAACGTGACGTCATTCGTCATCTTGATTCATACCTCTGTTTTGTCTGACAGCTGACCTCGGTTTTATGCTTTAACATTACATGTAATCCATCTGAAATTTAATTTCTGGTAAATGTTTGTGCTTTGCAATGATGGCATATACTTAGGCCGACCCGCGTCAAAATACACACAGCTCACATAATCGCTGTTATAATACTCTTTCTCCATAATGTAAAAATCGGTTAATTTTGGATAAGTGTAAAATTGTTTGTAACTGACCCCAAACAACAGTCCTTTAGCGAGCCGTACCCAAAAGTCAGAAAATGATACTTGATGACGCATTGTTTTAACATTTTGATTTATAATGGAAAAATTTAAAATAAACGGTGCCCCTCTACACACTGTTGTAATAGCTAATGACAATTAAGCTTTCGAGTTGCCCTTTACCATAGTCAATCATTTTAGGTTTAATATAATGAAGGTAATGATTAGGCTTATTCGAAGAACGCAGGTCAATTTATTATGTATTTTTCTATTGCGAGATTCGAGTGACTTAACGTGGTGTCTGTCTAGTTTATTATGCGTGTTAGATAATTGCATAATTTTGTGTGTAAAACTTACAGTGTACAGATAGCATGCGTGTTAAAAGTAAAATGTTAGTGTTACCTAACTTTTGGAATATTTATAAAATTACGTCTTTTTTTTCAAAAGAGAATCACTAATTAACCAGGTTTGATGACTTCTAGAGGATACGGTTGTTTCTCAGGCAAGTCACTTTTGGAATGTTTAAAAAGAACTTATCCTCTATAGTATTAGATCTTACTGAATCGTCGGTATAGAGCGCTTTATATCCTTTAAGAAATTTCCATATTTCCATTGCTTTTAGCGAAATATATTTTCTGAAACTAAAGCCGCTACTAAGATTGCTAACACCAATGCAAAATGATAATAAAGAACGCATGCGAATCACATGCTTAGTTACACGGGTCGGACGTAGATGAGCAATTGTTCCGTTTCTACAAGTTTTTGCGAATAGCAAAATGACTTTTGAACAACGTCGTGTCCCAACAATCATCAATGCGCCTGAGGTAATTTCGTCAGAACCTGAAAAAGCCGCACTCTTTGCTTAGAACTTTGCGGCAAATTCCACCCATTGCGATTAGGGAAACAAATTTCTCCTACTTCCTCTCATGACAAAAACAAGCAGTTCGGCATCCATATATATGTGCGTGATATTGCCAAACTTAACAAAATCTTGATCCACTAAAACAACTGTACCTGACATTTCAATTATAATACTAAAACATATTGAACCGGAAATATTCCATACTTATTAAGATATTTAAACGTTGTCCAGAGAAAAACTTCTTCTCAACACTTTACAAACGACGCCAGTCATCTGCTTCTCAGTACAAATCAATAAGTCTCTTGTGCGTCATGAGTAAGTTCTGAAATCTGTTAGAAATAAAGAAGTAAACAAGTACCTCAGCAAAGTAATGTACTCAGTGACATGGTTTGCTGTCATGCTCGATTTATAGCTGATGTGATTACTATGATATTGCACATGATTAGCGAAAGCAATTGATCTTGATGTATCAAAAGCATAAAGGTTTACCTCACAAGATTTCCAGCTACGGTATAGCTGGAAATGTCCTCTCGATTATTAAATATTTGCTCTAAGAGTAGTAGACAATGGGCAAAAAACTAGAAACTTATATCGTTAATGCTAGCGTTTTTCAGTTTTTCGTTCTCTGTCCAACTCTATACCTTATCTTCATCAATGATCTCACATATCGCAACAAAACTGCAATGACCGAAATTGTTCTGATTCTCTTTTTTCTGACTTTGCAACTAATAAAATGCTGACCAGTTAATTTTAATACATCTAAAGCCAGGCTTCCCTATTTCCACAAACAACACTTATATCAACACCTTGCCAAAATTGAAATGAACGGCGATTCTCCTGGGAAAGTACCATGCTTTTGCAAGTTTCTGACCTTCGCTCCTGATTTGAAAGAATGCATACATAAATAGGCTGGCGAGATCGCCGTTTCATGATGTACCTCAATCTTGATGCAATTCTCTACTTGCATAAGAGATACACACATTTTATACCGGATTATGTTTGACACATCAAAGGTGGAGATATTCACATCACTCTTTCCTGCCTCGACAGGGTAAAAAATCGACCTCGAAACTTAGTGGGCAATGTTTTTTGTCTCCTTTATTTTTTCTCTCTGCTGTATAATACATTTTCATGGCAGGTGCTCGATTGACTTTTACTCTAATTACCCTCCCGTAAGTAATTCGTCCCAAACACCTTCCTACAACAACTACCAGAAATTCTTATTCTTTATCAATGCATGGTGGGTGCTCCGAACAACTTCACGTATGTGCCAACAGTCTGTCATTTTAGGACGGATTTGACTCTTGTACAGGTACAGTATTCTGTCGAGGGTGAAATATCTTCTGGGGCTGTGGAATGATACAACCACTTTTCCAGCAATATTGGCAACAAATTTAATGTAAATTTTCTCTTTCAGGTCAAGAAAATTATTTCATTCTGGTAACGTTTCGTTTTGCTAATTTGACGTAGTTTCCGTTTACAGACAAACAACGTATTTCCATTATAATATGGCGTATTTATATTTACTGATTTCTTGAAAGCTTTAAATGATTATTTTATCTGTTGTGTCTTTCCCTGAATTCGATAAATGAAGAGAATTGCTAGCCAGATGTTATCAAGAATGATAATCGGACAGTTGGACGCTGAAAGATAATCACCGTAAAACCCACCGTTTCTGTAGACGAAAGAAAACTGATCGTAATCAGCGTCTTCGAATTCAATTCCAAACCGATAATTCCAAACAATATGGAGGAGTCACAAGAACAATATGTCTCATTCTAGGTTAATGATTCGCTATTTGATGTCAATATTTCTATCCTTGACGAATATCATATGTATTCAATAAAAAATCCTTGTTAATTTATTACCAATGTATTGTAGTATATCGATCATTGAGCAGAAACATGATATGAATCGAAATAATATGTGCTAATATTCCAATCAATTTATAATATGGACAGCACTTTTGTATGTTTGTTTGCATGTCTCCCGTTATTTTAAATTTTTTTCAAGGGAGATAATACCACCAGAACTCCCAGCATCAAATATGCGCTGATGTTTAGAGTCAGTTTCTACACATTACTCTTAGAAAACTGGTCACGGAGCCATAAAAATGTATTTTATTTGTCTGCGTTTAGACATATAATGGATGTGAAAGAAAAAAATCTATAAATATAGTGCGTCACCCGGCGTTTAATGGAGCTGATTTTGTTGAGAACAGATACTACACTTTCACCTTATACAAAAATTACAAGTTCATAATATGTTCATATGTTCATAGTATGTTCATTTGCTCATTGTATGTTCATATGCTCATTAAAATAAATAATTCACCCATAAACTACGTATCCGATCATTTTGAATTTCGAAATGTAGCCGATAGATGTAAGGACTCTAAATGTGGCTTATAGTTTGTTAAATTTTATTTTATGCTAAGCGGGCAAAGGAGGATAGAAGCCATTAATGAACCTTTAAATACTTCCAAGTTTTGTGGAAGTTTTAAAGATATTAGACATCATTTTATATTAATTCTCCAGATTCTATTTTATCTGTGGCATTGTAAAAAAGAAACTTGAGAGACATCATATAAACATACCCTCCCAAACAATTATATAAAACCTGCATTGAATTTAATCCATAGACGCTAATTATGCAATAATGCCTAAATGTCATCGGAACCAGGACAGGTTCTATTTGTTAACAATGAAAAAGAAGTTTTTAAAGATTTTTAATAGATAAAGTCATCACTTATCAATGCCCTTAAGCCACTGAGTGATATGGGTCAATGGGTGTCAATTAAAATAACACCGTGATGATCAATGATTATAGTAATTACAGGAGTTACTTTATTTTAGAAGACGGCATATCAAGAACTTATTTACATTGGACTTGAAAATGATCATGTTATATCGTATGTGTTGCTGTAACGTTATCATCTTGGAAGTAACTCTGAAGTATTGTGTTCGATAGAAGCGCAGTTCTGGGAGAAAAATTGCTCATTGAATTTTCGTTGAAGTGTAGGCATAGATAAACGATAAGGGAAATTGCTGGTGGTGACTGTAGCATATCAGGTATTTGGCGCGAATTACATACAGGATAGAGAGGATAGAGTGAAGCTCAGCTGATACAGAAGAGACAATCTCTTTTTATGGATCTAGCCTGATTTTAAAACGTCTCATTGAATTCGCACCGGTATCTCACTTACCGTCAATATATTTCCCCAACGGCATTAGTGCGAGATTGAACCGATTAGAAAAATGTAAATTCCGTATTCCGCATCCGCATCCATTTGACGGTTCATCCGATAGAATAACACAGCCAGACAGCACGACGGCGTAATTTACTAAGAGAAAGTAAATGATGACGCTAATGAGAGCCTAATCGAAGAAGAAAAAGACATTTATGACGTTAATCCTTTTTAAATCGCCATTGTTGCTTTCACATCGATTCAAGGAAGGACAGTAGCGCTTGTTATTTCCGTTAAGTCAATAACGATCGTTTGTATCCACGCCGCTGTCCAATCCCCTGCTAACTGGTTTCCATGGCAACCGTTTTAGAACAAATTCATTACATAGAAAACTGCGATAAAAGAATACAATAAAAGTTTTACAATTAAATTGTAAATCTGTTAAAGTGTTGAAAAGTTTAACTTTATCTTTTTGTCTTGGATTCGTTTTAATTTGATATTGTTCTCGTTTCACAAGTTCTATTGTTTATGAACTAAAGAATTTCTTTCTAATGGACAATATAAAAGCAATCTTAGTTTTGTCTATATGCGTGCGTTTGTTTTATAAAACTCAGAAATTACACAATACACTGTAACGAAAGTCATCTCATCGGATTCATATTTGACTTGGTTTGAGTAAAAATATATTTTATTCTTTTGAGGTAAACATAAATAAAAATTGTATTGCTATATTCGGGGACAGGGGAAGTTTATTAGTTTTTCACTTATGGTTAAACGTAAATAACATAGAAATTAAACAAAACGAGAGTCTTGCTTACAGTCCTACTTCGAAAGCAATTCTTATTTCCACGTGACACCACCCAGTCTTGAAAAGGAACCAGTATTCAAACTTTTACAATGATGCAAAACACTTTAGATCACTTTATGTCAACAACATAAATAAATATTAGTCCAGTAAAATACGAAATAATGCAATAAAAATTGTAAATTTTTACGGCTTTATATCAGGTTGGGTCTACTATATATCGTAATAAAGTTGGACAAGATTCGAGCATTTTAAAGTTGTAAATTTTAAAGTAAAATATTTTCGATTTACGAGTCATTTTCCATTACGTTTTTAAGCATTAACCGCCAATTTTCATGATAAACTAATAAATCTTTGATTTTTACCCATGTTTTCAGGGTCAATCTTTCACATATAATGGTTGCCAGTGATGTGGAGTCTTGCTTTATACGATATCTATGGTTGCACCTACTCCCACCTCCATTCACATCAGTCAGTATTTCTTCAAAGTTTTTTTACACTTCTTCCTCCTCAACCTCATCATCTATGACTAGAGCACTTTTCATATTCCGACAGTGGTTATCTTGGCATTGTCCGCATGCACTGGTACATTCTAATTTATGCTTTCTGCGGGTGCACCTTAGGGTAATGCATCCTTCCAAACAATTGCAATGCATCATCTGAATCATTTCATCTTGAGCAGCACTTTTGTCTGTCATCACAGGAACACTTTTGTCTTCATCTACCTTCCATCTCCATTCAGATGGTGCCATTTCATCACTACACCCCGCCTACTCCATAATCTGGTAGTAGGGCCACAGAGAATAAAATCTACAGGCAGAGGCATTTGTAGGGAGTCGTTCTGGCTTAATAAAGATATTTGCCCTTGCAACTTTTTTGCAGAGCACATTTTATCTAACCAACGCTAACGAATCCTTCTGATCGCCATTGAACAGTGATATAATTGCCTTAGAACCATTTGTTTCCACAACAGCCTGCGTTTGCTTTGGTTGAGAGAATACTTCTGAACAGTCTATCATTGTTTTTTCTCTTTTGATGATTCGTTATAACCCCGACTTCTTTCCAATCCCGCACACCCTGGGCACCGAATCAAATCCTGTAAAAGCATGCAGAAACAACAGGTTATTGCAAACTGCTTCACCAAGCACCCGTTTGAAAACCTTAATGTTTAGACTATGGCGTCCTTTATCAGAGAGGAAATAGAGTGCAGTACATTTGGAAACATTTGTATGAAACAGTAAGAGAACAAGAAGATTTGTGTCTTCTCCAATAATGCTTGTTTATCTGAAAACAGACATACTGGTGGCTGTCTTTGCAATTTCAACTGCTTCTGATTGAATAACATCACATCATTTTGTTCCATGATCAGTTGGATAAGTGCATGCTTGTTTGCCCGATTTGACACGAAATCCCCCAGAAAATATTGTCGCCTCGGTAATTTTTACCTTCTTTGCATTCAACTGTCGATTTCGCCTCTGATTTGCACATTCCTGTATACTTGGTCCAATATCATAACCATCAAACATCACAGATGCTCTTCCATAGTTTTCGATAGTGAATGAGGCATAATAGTTTGCAATGAAACTGTAGGTTCCACCCTCCTTCCATTTCAGACAATGAAGAAGAGATCCTCCGTCTAGTACGTTGTACTCTGTGACTGGAACAGTTTGCTACACACCACTGTCTGATTTTGTTTTGACATAGTTTCTGATTGCTTTGGCAAGTTGCGGTTTCTCCGCCTGAAGCAAGAGGCCTTTTTCCTCAAACAAAGACATCGGGTATTAACACAGTTCATAAGATATGACATCATCTAGTTGTAGATTTCCTGTCTGAGAAACTACAGGAAACCTCTGAAACAGGAGCTCTGGGCCAATGCTACAATCTTCAGACACTTTCACGTTCTTGCTGGATGCTAGAGCCTTTAGATTCAAACTTCGTTTGTGAGATAGGGAAACACCGATTGTCTCTTCCGACTTTGAAGAGGTTATGCACATTGACGTCTTTGTTGGCATTGATTCTTGTTATGATATTTCTGTTATGATTCATCAGTCAAAAACGGTGTAACACTGTTTGTTTTTTCTGCAACCTTTCGGAGGTCTATCTCATCTCTTTTCAACCGAGAGGCAGACAACACCTTAGGTTTTTCATTTGTTATGTAAGTTCTTGTAGTAAGGTCTTGCATGGCAAGGTTGTAAAGAGATGACACAGTAGATGACATAGGCTAAATGTTTCTGTAGTGCTATGACATTCCACTCCCTCGCATCAACCCGCCTTAGCTTTTGAGTGAGCGTATTAATGTCTGTTCGATCACAAGATCTGAGTCAAGACCAGCCTAGCATTGGTTGCTGCGTCGGATTACATGAAACCCAGATTGGAACTTCTGATGCACTATAGGATTGCCATCTTTCAATGCATACATCTTCTGAAGATACAAATATGCCGTCTTCAGATGGCCAGTGAATATTGGTAGGCAGGCTGAGAAAGCATTTAAATATATCTCCCAAGATCCCATCCTATCAGCTGAAACAGATGCACTCACTATACTTAGCATGTGCTGATAATTAATCCATAGCTTGCTGGTTTTGGAGGCCCTTGACAGTTCATTCTCTTTCTCAGTTAAAGTGTTGTGAACTATGTTTATGCAATCTGATTCCTTTAATGAATTTAAATCACACCGCCAGTCACCATCAAAATGTTCAATCCTCCACTTGGTCCTGGAAACCAGGATCATCTTCCATGATCTTGGCAGCAATCTGACGTGTGAGACACTGATCCACCAGCAAGTGGTCAGGAAATGCTCGTTGCACTGATTTTTCGCTCATCATGTGTACGACAGCATTGTCACTATATACTATCTCCATAATCTCCTTGGGTCCCGTGCCATCCATCAACATCCCAATGGCACCCAAAATATTCGTTAAGGTATGGAATTGGACTAATCATTTGTAACAGCGTTCATGATATCAGACGCCTTCCAAAATAGCGGTTGATCAAAAGTTATGAAAGTCGGCATATTGTGTTTTGACGGTAGACTGCATAGGTAATATAGGGTGGACAGGATACATGCTTTATCTCAGTGGTTCATGGCTATCATTGGAAGAAATTGTACCGAAGATTTTCCTGGATATTTGCAGTCCTTATGCAGCATGTGCATTATGCCTTGCCAACTGAGTGTACTCTTGTGGAAGCGAAAAGACATTTCCAAAAAATGTCCTCTTTGCGATCATAGATATCAGATGTGTATAGGACCGACATAAATTCTAAGCAACGATTGAAATGCTTTGAAAAGCGATAATCTTTTATATTGATCTTCGTCATTTCGAGAAGTTTCAAGTCGGACATTTTTTGTTGTGGTATACTATGACTGACTTGCTTCCCGAGTGTAATGGATGCAATTATTCCCATCTCATGGAAGGTACCCATTCCATCCAATGTTATGTTATGATCCACGTTGTCCCCTGCAAACAACAGGGACTGACCAAGAATGCCCATGTCACTGCCTAACACATCTGGTGCAAATGGACATGCCGGGTTCAATTCTATGCGTATTGGGCGCATAGAATCACCTTTGTACCTTTTGATATGATGAAGCCAATCCCATGGTTGAAAGTATCAATCAAGAATCGTGATCTATACCTGTGCAGCATTTGCACCGCAGCACCAAGCTGTAGAGGGACAATAACAGTTCTTGGGCGCACTACTTGAACAACAGCTTGTCCGATGCTAGCAACCTTTCTAGACGCGTCCTTCCCAACAAACAGATGTTGCAGCAAGAACTGCAAACTTGCTAGGATAAAATCTAATGCAGCTGCTAGTTTTACTTCTTCAGTTGTTGGATACATATCCTCCCTTGATACAAATGTTGTCTTGATATCAGCTTTGATGAGTTTTGCTGCAGTTTGGAGAATTGCTCTTTTCTGTTCTTCCTCATCGTCCCCCCGAGGTGAATTGTAGTATTCACGAAGAATGCCACGATTTTTCCCCTAAAGGTTACAATTTTTCGACACCACTATGGCTGTCAGTCAAGAATATTGAGTTCCCATTTCTCTAGGAACTCACAAACACGTCCGAATACCTCATTTTGATCGCTATCCTTTGATCTTCCACTTTTTCGTCGTTTAGTTTATTCAGCTGACGTGAATTGTCTTGGGATATTCCGCATTGTACGTAAGTTGACGCTATATGACTTGTGGTAAACATAGTCTGCTGCGTGAAAATCCCCACCAAAATATTTTATCCAGCCTTGAACAGCAGTGTCACACTCATCCCTTCTGGTTTTGCAATGGACCAATGTAGTTTGAACAAATGCATCTGTTTTCACATAGAAAACCCTTTCGTCACTTTTTCATTTTGGGTCTTTTTTCATAGTAAAAGTTCCACAGAATAAACACTGGGTTTTACTGTCATATGGTCCCAGAGAAACACGAGCGCTCGTTTTCACTGGTCGCATAGAACCCCCCTTGCTGAAGGCAATAGCAATAATTCTCTTGTGTTGATGTGGTTTACCCGACACGTTTTGTGAACTCGAGTTCCTGCTTCAACCTGGACTTTCACGCCTCTTTCGATATTGCACGATTAATGTCTTCGGTGACTTTTTTCTCGAATCACCATGGCCGGTTCACCGTTAAAATCTTGTTCACACAAAGGACAGGTTTCTCCGATTCATGATTTACTCTGATAATATATGCATATTAGTATATGCCTGTATGTGAAAATATATGCATATTAGTATATGCCTGTATGTGAAAATATATGCATATTAGTATATGCCTGTATGTGAAAATATATGCATATTAGTATATGCCTGTATGTGAAAATATATGCATATTAGTATATGCCTTTATGTGAACCGCTTGAGTGCAACAATACAGAATAGGTAAAAAATCAACCATTTCATGTGAAAACATGGTAAAAATGCAAGATTTATTGATTTATCACGAAAATTTGCGGAGTTAGTGCTTTAAAACGTAATTAAAAATGACTCACATGTCCAAAATATTGAACTTCCAAATTTACAACGTTCCCATGCTTGAATCTTGTCTAACTTTTAGTATGATATATAGTAGACCAAACCTGACATAAAACTGCAAAAAAAAAAAAAAAAAAAAAATGAAGAAAATATTGCAATTTTTCGGGGGTGGGTGGAGTATTTTTAGCGTTTAATTGACAGAAATAAAATAAAATATAGAAATAAAATAATCGATATAGAAACCCACGTAATTATATGATAGATAGAAAATATTCTTTAAAGTAGGTAGATGACAGTGAGATAAAGTGGAAGAGAGGAGGAGAAGGCGAGAGAGAGAGCGAGAGAGAGAGAGAGCGAGAGAGGGAGAGCGAGCGAGAGAGATATCAAAAGTTGGAGAGAGAAACAAAAAGAGTCGCAGGGCGGGTTAAAATAAGAGAAAATCTATAAGAAATTTATATAGGTATAATTAGAGTTTAAAGTAATAAATGTATACTAGTATATATTTCTTGGCGCTTATCCAATTTACAACACAGTCATCGGCGACATATGCCTGCATGAGTCGGAAGATGCCGCAAATCAGCTGTCAGAAGACGTCAAATTTCAATAAAAGCGTTAACTTTATTGAATCAAGAAATATTGTTAAATAGCAAATGACTTTCAACACAACATGTTAACATGAAATCCCCCTTTCCCTTTATTAAGAATGGCTTTCTAAATAGAAAGCCATTCTTAACATAAGGAAAAAGGGGGACGTCACGTTTTGAATAAATCGTCTGAATTTTCACCTGCTTCTTTCATTATCTACCAACGACAGGAGGTTGGCGGAGATTGGATCATATACTAGCTAAGAACGAGGAAACATTTACTATTACACATACTCGTGTTTCCCATTACACAATCCACGTGGATAAGTTCACTATTTCCACATGAATTAAACGTGAAAATTTCCACATGAATTAAGCATGAAAAAAATCAATTCTAGTTGAAACTTAAAAGGAGCAGACCAGTACTATTTCAACCTAAAAAGTCTAGCCCAATAAAGGTGCTATTTCTATCTTAAATATAACAAATTAAGAACACGCTATTTATACTTTATAGTAAAGCAGGGAAACACTATAATCGAATTATACGTATGCCTATGTATAGTTTATGTATAACTCTTTTTTACAGAACTTTGTTTCAAAAGCAACACCCCTATTATTTTAACTCAAATAGTTCAAGAGCTACGGAGACAGGAGTAGCCTAATTATAGTGAGCGACTTTTCATGATCGGGAATATATTTTTCTATATATTTAACACTATTATCAATGCACTTTTGTCAAAATAATCTATGAACACATCTGCATCTTACGCACGGACATGACAGAATTTATTTTTAGAGTCTTACACTGTAAATATGTGCTTTAGAGGGATAAAACTTTCAGGATATAAATGCATAAGTTTAGTCATCATAACAATGCATTTTGCAATATTCTCCGATCCATTCGAGCGCAGCAAAAAATAGGAGGCATTGCTTTGATGAATACCCTTCTATTATTATACATACAAATTCACATTCAAAACTTAATATAGACGTTAAAGCACAACTTTCCCACTATGAGATTTAAAAAGATATACAAGTCCCTTTAACCTGAAACAAAAAAAAATAACGACTACGTTGTTCAAGAATCTCCGTGAACTGCAGTTACTGCGTACTATGGAAGCTGTTTATTTTACAGATTAATAAGAAAGTGAAAGTTAGGATGCCACCGAAAGTAAACTTAATGCCCACTTTCTACTCTCCTCAAGCTTCCCAGCTTACTACAATATGAGCGTTTTCAAATCCAATGTAAACAAATTCTTGTAGCTCTGCCTTCTTTATCAAATTTTACCTAATAACACGATCATTACCAGTCATCACATTGTTGGCTCACCGTCGAACGGACACTGATGTAACCTTTATATTCGAGTTATCTATAGCTCTATATAAAGGTTGGCATCCTATTAAAGAATCCTTTGAATAAACGGGTTGAAGCAGCAGCATTTAGAAAAAAAATCATGTAAACAAACTCCTGCCTGAGGCCATTCACAGTCCTACATCGGGAGCAATTCTTCTTTCGATGTAACACACAGCCTTTCAAATATAGCAGAATCCAAGCTAGTGGAAAGACGAAAAAACACTTAAGATTAGTTTAAAAAAAAACATTAAGAATAAATACGAAATTAAATAAATTTACGTCAAACCAAAAATCACCTCTACCTATATATTAAAGGCACTTTCTCTGCGCCCATGTCTGTGTAACTTTGTTCCATATGGACTCCGAAACAGCTAGAGTGATTTTTATTAAATTTCACGCAATTTTACTTCATGCTTCATGTGTCCGGAGGTATTTTAAAATTAGTTTTATATCGGAATACCTCCAATAAGTGTCGAAAATCGGTAATAAAAAGTCCTATTAAAGAAAGAACAGGCCTATTTAGACAAATGTTATAGAACTTGACATGACCAAAATACTTGGGTAGTTTTATCACCGCGCAAGCATAAGAGCTCCCGTATCAAACTAAGTGTAGGTCCATTGATAAGACAATCGTCATTTTCTGCACTGATGATTGCAAAAAGATTGAAACACTAGTGGTTTCAAGTATAAAAATAATTAATGATAACTTATAATTTTATATATATATATATATATATATATATATATAAATGTATACAAATATATAAATACCTATGTACAGTGTATATATATATGTGTGTGTGCGTGTGTGTATATATGTGTGTGTGTATGTGTGTGTGTAAGTATGTATATTTATTTCACATATATACATATATACTATAATATATCATGCCGATACTTTTTTAGTAATTAATCCAAAATTGTGTTTAATTTTCGTGGGGGGGGGGAATAATCATACTAATTCCATTGGTTCTATTTTTAAATTTGAAGATTGTTTTTAAATGTGAGTTTACATCTAGTCAATAAGATTCTGTTAAAATATTACCTTACTTATATGGAAATACTTACTAAACTCCTCTCCTTAAACAATTACAAGAATCTCGTCAACCACTTGTAGCCATGACAAATAAGGCTCTATATGCGAGTTCATCGTTAAAAAACTCCTCGGCTTAATATTTCCCAAAAACATAAACTGAAACAAATACTTCCTCGACTTACACCGGCAAACTCGTCTAGCAACTAAATCCCACCCCAAAGTTGTAGAGAAATCTAATTAGTAATAGCTTCTTCCATCGAATTGCTAGCCGTTGAGATTCCCTTCTTTGTTCCCTACTTTCCTGATCGTACTAACATGCAGAAACTTAAATGTTATATAAACAGACATCTTGGTTATCTCTTTAGATAATCTCCTGTTAACATATTCCTTAATAGTAACTGATTCCGTCCAAGTTGCAATGTGTTTTACTTTAAGTGTACAAGAGTAAAAAAAAAAAAGAATTATTTCCTTCAGCCAATGGGTATCACTATTTTTCATTTAAGTGAACTACATCAATTAGTTAAATGCATGTCCTCTGTATCAATATTTTATGGAAAAATGTGGAATAATATGAAATTTATTTCTAGTGAAATCTATATAGATTTCGATAAGATTATGCAAATATGTTTCTTTTTTTTATAAGGTAGTCACCAATTATCAAGGCCCCAAAGCCACTCGGGGGTAAGGGTTATTGCGAGTACAGTAATCAATGGAATAGTATCGTAGTAATCGTTAGTATTTGAGATTTGATAAAGTATCTTACTTAAAAGGGGCGGTTCAACAGGAATTTGTTTATGTTGGACTTGAAGATATCCAGGTTATAGTCAGGTGGGAAACAGGCAAACGGAACAGTATTACACAAGCGTGCGCTTCTAAGAAAGAAGCTTTGTTCATGGTGTCTACGTTTTGGTTTTGGCACAGATAAAGAGTGGGGAAATTTTGTGACAGTGGTTTCAGCTAGTCGGGTGTTTATCGTGAAAGATTGGTGAGGGCGGATCAGAGATTGGAGCTCAGACGAACACCTGCCATGGAAGTAGCGATTAAATGAAGACAGGCTCGCAAAGTCTCTCCTGTGGGAAAGAGGTTGTAGGGAAAAGAAAAGGGCATGCCCTACTAAGCTACAAAGCCTATTTTGTACTCTGTCAAGGCAGGATAGGCTGTTTTTAGCAGCTCCTGCCCAGATGTGGCAGCAGTACTCCATCCTTGGACGTACTTGGCGTTTATATAGATAAAGAATTGCATCAGCAGTGAGATATCTTCTTGAGCGATGGAAAGATTCTACCATTTTCCCAGCGACCTAGGCAACATACTTGATGTACATGTTCCATTTCAGGTCAGGAATAAAGGTCAAGCCCAGAAGCTTATCAAAACATGGAGCTTCCTCTAGACGAGAGCTATTCATTTCAATTGATGCCAGATGGGGATCATAGCGTTGGTGATGTAAAGAAAGGAGCTTGGTTTTAGATACATTAAAAGTAACCAGTCACCTCTTCCCCCATTATACCACGCGCTCAAGATCAGAGGAGAGAAAATCAGAGATAACTTTGTCATTTACGTCCTTTGAGGTGTTAGCATAGATGGTCGTGTCTTCAGCATAGATATCAACGAACGATTTAAGTATGTGTTTTAGGAGATCATTGATGTAGATCAGGAAGAGAGTTGAGCCCAGGATGGACCCCTGAGGGACTCCAGCATTAATACTGTGGGCCTCTAATTTCTACCCATCAACCACTACTCTTATGAGCCTATCAGAGAGAAGTGATTTAATAATTGAGAAAACATTTCCAGTTATACCATAGCTGGAAATCTTGTGAAGTAGGCCCTTATGCCATACCTTATCGGTGGCCTTTGATATGTCAAGAGCAATTGCCCTAGAAAGGACGCCTTTGTCAAGAGATTCACTAATCCTATTAGATATAACAGTTAGCACGTCTGCTGAAAATCTGACAGAACGGAAACCATATTGCATGTCACTAAGAAGGTTATTTCTGCTGAGGTCGTTGATACTTCTCTATTTAATATGGATTCCAGCAACTTACTGATGGCACACAGGACACTTATCGCCTGAATTCTTAAATACAGGGCGTACTGATGAGATTTTCCAGTGTGTTGAGAAGCACTTCTCATTAAGGCAACGCTTAATTACTTTTTTATAGCAAATATTAATATAACACAAGCAAACAATATGCTGTTATTCGTATTAAATATATGATTTTGAAAAACGTTCCATATAATTATTTTATGCAAGATAATTATTAAACTAATACAAGGATTTTGTGAGTATTGCAAGCTATTAAGCAATTGTAAGTTTCAATCTTGTAAAATGACATGCTCATAATTGGATTGGGATTGGTTGTATGTTCCGATTTAAACAGCGATAATACATTGAATAATTTTCTTGTATGTAAACGGTGAACGCGTTGCAATCTGCTGGAGAAATTCAAATGCTTATGTGCCACGTCAACCTCGATTTCTCGTCAATCAGAATCCACAGAATGCTCGCTTTTCGATAAATGCAGTTTTGAATACATCGAAATAATTGTAGTTTTGAATACATCGAAATAAAAGTTTTGTAATCTCATATGAAAATTATTATTTTGACGGAATGCAATTTTAAACAATGGTTATTTTTCATTACATTTTCACCTCAAACAAGACACAGTGTCACTTTGATGTAGAGGGCGTCATATCAAGAACATAAGTTGAAGGGGGTACTATGTAGGGATTTCAGCAGCAAGATGTCTGTTCACATTACACTTGAACTTCTGCATGTCAGTACAGTTTGGGAAGCAGGGGTCCGGAAGAGAGTTCTAAAATCTATCAGTTTTGCGGAAGAAACTATGAGTAGAAGGGTGTCTTACATATAGGGATCTCCACTGTGTAAGGCTGGGAATTTGTCGGGGGTATGTACTCCGAGACTGTACAAAGGCTTGTAGTTCGTCGGAACATCCACCATTAAAATACTTGTTAGGTTAACGACTCTTTTTTTTTAACCCTGTCTAGGAGTGAGGGACTAGTAGCCGATTTACCAGCCTAAATGTGACAGCAATACTCCATATATGGGGGAATGGTGGCCTTGCAAAGGTGCACTATACTTTCACGCGTAAGTAACTTTCTAGCACAGAAGAGAGAACCCACTTTCTACACAGTACCTTGGCAATGCTCCCGATATATTTGGTTTAACTCAGTTTCCTGTGAATGTTAAGCTTAGAAGTTTGAACGAAGTATTCTCAGGTATCTGTAGCCATAGCTATTTGTGGTTGATAAGGTTTCTTGTAATTATTAAAGGGAATGAGGTTAGTAATGGCAGCATTGAACGTTACCATCCATTTTTGACTCCATTATACTACAGACTGGAAGTTTTCCTCTAGGGATTCCGCCATTGTCTTGGATATCGGTTTATTTGTTTTCCTCTCGTGTCTGTTATAGAGCGTGATGTCGTCAGCAAATATACTCATCTCAGAGACTATTTTATCAGGGAGGTCATTTATAAATATCAGGAATAATGAAGGTCAAATGATCGACCTCTGGGGTACACCCACATTGATGTAATATTGTTTAGCCGTACGACCATCGTGGACAACCTGGATTCTTCTCTTATTTAAGAAGATTTAATCATGTTAAGTATGCGTCCAGTAACACTATAGAATCTGATTTTCATAAGAAGGCTATCGTGTCATACCCTGTCACAGAGCCTTAGACGTATCTAGGGTTGCTGCCCTCCCCTGTCCTGCCTTATCCAGTGCATGGTATATACGTTCAGAGATTACAGTTAGAATATCTGCAATAGAACAGTATTGTGTAAATCCATGTTGATGGTCGAACAGAAGTTTAGCAACTGTAAGGTGGATGACTAGAGCTTGCTTAATTATAGACTCGAATATTTTAGCGAAAAAAAAAGGAAGTAGGCTAAGGGGGCGATAATTTAATGGGTTAGATCTTTCGCCAGAATTCTTCTAAAAGAAGCAATTTTTCAGGAAAGCTTGAATCATTAAGACGTTTGTGAAGAGTTTGAAGAGAACTGTAGCAAGCTCAGCGGAGCATTTTTTTTATATTTATACAGCCGGTATTATATTAGGTACACATTTTGAGGTGTCTAAATTTTTTATTATATCATGTACTTGAGAAAGGGGTGATTTTCAGATTATCTTGTGTGGTTTCTGTTCGCAAAGGAAAATCAGGAAGATTTGCTTGGTACCAATTAAAGTTTGAGACACACTGATGGGCAAGCATATTAGCTTTCGCAGTTGCCGTGCAAACAACTTCATGATTGATGGATAGTGGGGAATTGTTGATTGTCCACTATTTACTACACTGTTGTAGATTTTCCAGGAATCACGAGTTCATACTTTTTGCACTTCGATGCATTTTCTGGCGGCGTCGGTATATTCTCTATTAGCTTTAACTACTTCTTTACAATTACTACTAGCTTCTAGAAACTTTTGTCTATTTGTACTGGCCTTATGCTGGATAAATCTGCTGTATGCATATTGCCTCTGAGGAATGACTGCTGCGCAAGTAGAAGTAAACCATTGGGGAGATTGCCATGTGGGAAAATATGCTTTAATCGCTGCTTTGAATTATTCAGTGATCTCATTTACGCACTGTTCTGCAGGAAAAGGAAATATATTTTCCCATGAGACATCTCTGATGTGATCTCTAATTACATCCCAGTCAGTCTTATGGTAGTATCTTGTCGTTTGGAGTAATGGGTCTTCAACGTGGGGTCGAGAGTTTAGAGTGATGTTTATGTTTATATAGTAAACAGCTGATCCGAGAGCCAAAAACGATTTGCAACAGTGTTCAAAAGAAACAAGCAATTATGAAGACTACAACAGTGTTCACAAATGGTCAAAAATGGTTCAAAATTCGAAAAATTAAACAAAAAGAACCTAATAGAAATTCACTCAATAAGTGTTAGAAAGCGCCACAGTGATAATTATTCGGTTGTAAGTATGTTGGTCTTTCTTTTCTTTTTTTCGAATTTGAAACAATTTGAAGGCTCTGAAGATAACATGTTTTTGTCAGCAGTTATATTTCGAGAGAGAATTAGTTTTCAAGTGAATATAGCAAAGCTATTTCTACAGTTTTGTTTTAGTAAAATTTAAAATTTCATAACGATATTGAAAAACAAAAGTGTCGTTGGATATTTACATTATTTATCAAATTAACTGTTAAATGAGTTTTATTATTATTGGATCACAAGGAGCTTTCACACAGGTCATCAAATAGCTCGACTTGAAACCGGCCTTTGGTGTTCCCTGAAAGCTGAGTGCAAACAAGTCTCCCCAGATTTCCAGTACTCTCAATCTCTTTCGATAGTATTTGCAAATAAATTTGCATTATCGCAACAGCTGCTCGCCATTGATTTCTCGTTGTCAGCGGCTATTGGTCTTCACTGGAATTTGAGTGACAATAAGTCTCCCCCAGGGCCCCAGTTCTCTCTGCACTTATTATTATTATTAGAGTTTATTATCTATTATTTGTTTTCCTTAATTGTATGTGTGTTAGGGTAAAAAAGCGGCACGAAACAGTCTAAAATATCTTTTAACCTCGCAAAAGGAATTACTATATCAGTAAGAAAAATTGGAAAAAGAAAAAATCTAACTTTTAATTAAATTCTACAACAAATCTTTGAAATGTTTTAATGTGTAAATATTTATGCACTATTAACTTTGTTTACACTAACAATATTTGTTTTAATTTAAGTTGTTTTTATTTTTGTTAACCTATTGTTCGTTTTTCAGTTAAACTAACTTATCGTTCGTTTTTGTTTTAAAAATATTGTCGGTTTTGATTTTAAAATGATATCGTTCGTTCGGATTTAAACAAAATGCATTGTTGTTCGTTTTCGTTTGAAAACATTATTTATTGTTGTTCGTTGTAATTAAATAACGATTTATCGTTTGATTTATTTCGGCTGTTCAATAATTGTCTATTGCTTTAATTCACATTTCATATTTTGCAATATTTGTCTTCTGCCTTTATTAAAGTTAAGTTTTACTATGAATCGAATCGTATTCATTTTTTTCTTTTTAAATGTAAAAGTAAATAATGAACGTATTTTAGTCTTTAAAATCCATCCAATGTTTAACTACTCTGAACGCATAAACACAAAACATTTCCGTTTTGAATTCTTTTATTAAATGTAATAATAAATCAATTTCAGTACTAATCATCGTGTACTTTATTTTCTCTTTTTTAATACAATTTAAAATTTTTCTAATGCTCTTTGTAAAAATTTTGATTCATTATCGACAGTCTAACTCTTCGACAGACCCTACTTGCTAGGACCTTAAAGATGACATTGTTGTTCAGTTAACGGACCCTAATGATATAAATATTACGAAGACCACGCAATTATAAGTTAAACGACTCTGGCGTCGCCTTTTTGCCGTGGGCGAGTCCGACTAAAACACTAACACAAGTCTTTAGCTTTTCCGCGCGTGTCCATCTGATAAGCTGAGTGTGGCTAGTTCGAATCCAATTCTTTTAAAAAAACCTTTTCATCCGTGGATGTTAATAACGTGCACTTGGTCCCTTTCGGAAGTACCTGATATCTTTCTAGAAAAAATTCTAACTAGAAAGATATTGGAGAAACGAATGCTAACAATAATCATCTAATTCATACTAAATGATTAAATAAATAATGGTGATGGTTATGATCATCATTATCATCATTATCATTAAAATCAAGTAATAATAATAATAATAATAATAATAATAATAATAATAATAATAATAATAATAGTAATAATAATAATAGTAATAATAATAATAATAATAATAATAATAATAATAATAATAATAATAATACCGACCGCATTGTTTAATCTCAATATATCTATTTGAGATGAATTCTTTAATAATTATTTCACAAAACATACAGGGAGAAGTCAATCAGAGAATGTAATTCCGACAGCAAAATCAATTTTATCGATTACAAGTGATCACGTATCAACCCTAATGACACTGACTGATTAAGTTGTTCATAAAAATAACCACTATTTCGGTCTATTTTTTAATCGTCCAAGAGGAATACAAAATGAAACAGAAATGTCAATTAAAATATTCTCTCGTAAACAGTCCTATCTGAAAACTTAAAAGATGGATGCAATCTACATTTGGTGATTATTAGTCATGACTTGTGATAAAAAAGTGAGGACATATTTAGTGGCCATCATTTTAAGAAATCAAGACATTTTGCTACTCCGAGACTGCGAGATTGAATCTAAAACTGGCTGAATGACACTTCTATTTATAATGAAACTATAATAACCAAGAAACAGCTCGTAAATTACATTACATTTTTAGTTATACCAATAATTTCAAATAAGTACCTAATAATAATAATAATAATAATAATAATAATAATAATAATAATAATAATAACTTGCAGAACCTGTGAAAATTCCACAGTAGTTGAAAATGTTTAAAACACAAATAAAATGAATAAAAAATGAAATAAACAGCGAATTAAAAACAATTTTTAGCAAATTCTTTTTTCGCCTTTTAAAGCTAAAAAGAATTGATTCAAAAATTTAGGGCGGACGTTTCGGAAATGCATCCCCTCTAAATTCCACAATTTATGCCTTTATTTTCTTTTTCCACGTTAATCTCATTGATTACAAAATTAACTTTCATATTAAAAGAAAAAATTTGAAAAAAATAATTTTTATGCTCGTCGGAAATTGGGTTTCAATTCTACTAAATTGAACACGTACTTCGTGACCATCGAAGAGAAAAATAATGCGACTCTCTCACCCAATCGGTGTTAAATCCCGTCTAAAATAAGGGGTTCGGGATTGTTCACAAAATAAAAAACACAACTTGTTGGTTGCAACAAGATGTTTTGCCTATGTATAGTGTAACACATTATTTTTCGTAAAAATGTGCAAAAGGTCTTTGGGTGGGCATTTTCCTATAGTCGGAATTCTTTCAAGTGAGACGATGCGGAGGAAATACATAAGATAGATGAGAAATAGAGAGGCGTGGAAAGGGGTTCAAGAAAGTTTCCTTTCTAAACCTTTTTTTTAGGCGCGATTTAACAACGGTCACATAAGAGAATCACATTATTTTTCTTTGCGATGATCACGAAGTACGTGTTTAATTTAGTAGAACGTTACAATTGAAAACTGATTCCCTGTGGGCGGAAAAAGTCATAAAAAAATTATTTTTCAATTTTTTTTTAAATCTGAAAGTTTGTAATCGATGAAATTAACGTGAGAAAAGTGTAAATTGTGGAATTTAGAGGGGGTTCAATTTCCTACACGTCTGCCAAATTTATATATATTTTTTTACAATGAGAATTCAACACGTAACACACATTTTTATTCAGATTAAAGCAAAAAATTTGAACATAGTACTCTTAAGGCGTTGAATTCCATGGCGTCAAGCATATTTATTTAATAGCTGCTTCCTACAAAAGCTAACGCGTGCGCAGATAACATTTTTAATGTATTTATTTACTGTGATAATTTCGGTGCTTATGCGCTTATGCTACTCTGCTTTTTTAAAATACTATTTTGAAGTTAAATTCAAGTTTTACGATGTCTTTTTTATTTAATTGTTAGCTGAAAGTACAGAACAATTACAAAACACCCTCCCCTCCCCATGTTATGGATGGCTTTCGAAATTACGTTATTATTTGAAAGCACAGTGACAAAGGAGCATAAGTATCCATTTTTGATTTACATGCGCGGATAAACAACCATTTTTTTTTAATTTAAAAAGTAGCAAAATACAACGAAATGAATAATAAATACTTTATCGTGTGTAAACATATATATATATATATATATATATATATATATATATATATAATATATATATATATATAATGCAGTAAGCATTATGTGTGTTATTGGTTTTGGGTTTAAGGGAGCGACTATTAAATAAATATGCGTGTCGCCATGGAACAGCACCCCAGGAGTACCGAAACTTTTTTAAAAATAACTTTTATCGTTCGGGATCAGTTTTTCAATTATCACGTTCTACTAAATGGAACACCTATTTTGTGGCCACTCTCTTGCGTGATCGGTGATTATTGTCGTCTAAAAAGGGGGTTAAACTAAATTTTTACTATCTTTCCAACTCGATGATGACTGTTACAAGTGTTCGAGTATGCTGAAAATGAATATCACAGTAATGTCCTATATTAATGTCAGAAAAAAGTAAAAAATATTTAATTAAAAAAAATAAACCCAAAGTTTAATTGTATAAAAAATGAAATACGTTATATGTTTTGTTCAACGGGTCTAACATAGCATTTGGTACAAATATTATTTTTCAGACGCTAAAATAAAACATTACTAATATGCAATTTTGAAAGCTGAATATGTGAGTATAGTAATGGCATGTTCACAAGAATTTTGTTTGTGGATAATGTAACAAAATATTTAGTAGGAAAAAAGAATATAGCCATGGCATGAGTCGACTACAAGAAAGCGTATGACGGGGTCCTAAAATCATGGATAATAGACTGCCTGAGAATGTACAAAATACCAGGTAAGATTATCAATTCGATAGAAAATGCAATTATACCATGGTGACTTCAACTGACAACTGATGAAAAATATATAACTAGGATTGAAATACAAAGAGACATCTTTACAGGTATTCCCCATCACAACTAGTTTACCATAGCAATGATCCTCCTTAACAATATACTAAAAAATTCCGAGCTAGTCACAAATTCACTAATACAGATTAAAGAATGAACCGTCTAATGTATATGGATGGCCTGCAAGTATTTGCAAATATCAAGAAGGAACTAGAGACGCTAATAAACACAACTAGAATCTTCAGATATCATATTCGATATGGAAAATTCGCACTGCTGATCGTGAGTAGGGGAAAATTTGGAAGCAACGAAATGCATGAAACAACCCAACAAAATGGGGATGAAAGCGCTAAACATAATAGCTACAAATATTTTGGAGTTTTAGAAATATAAACCATCAAAGTAGCAAAAATGAAGAAGAAAATTGGAAAGGAATACTCCAGAAGAACACGAAAATTCATTGAATCTAAACTAAACCCAATTAAATTAGTGACACCCGACCGTGAAATGAAATATGCATTTCCTTCTACAACCCCACATTTCCACGCTATTTTCCCATTTAAATCGAGACCGCAGACGTCCGTCTACACCGACTCCTTGCTTACTCAAAGACCAGAAACCGGCAATTTGAAGACTTCCAAATCATTTTCGGGACTAAATCCAGCGAAAGAAGAGCATGGATTCGTCACATTCAGAAATATCTCCAGCCACCCTATCGTTAAACATCCCGGTATTCAACCCAGCTAACATCAAATCCTGGTTCATCTAAATCCAAGCATTATCTGACGCAAAGGACACGATACACTTACGAGAAATTACCTACGGACATCGTGGAGGAGGTAATAGATTTACTCAAAACTCTACCAGAAGAAAACCCTTCCGGCCGGCTGAAGGAAGCAATTCTAAAACGAACTGGCTTATCGAACGAGTCGATGCTACTCAATCTATTTACGCAGGTCGAACTTAGAGACTTCACTCTATCGCAGTTGTTCCGTTACATACACACCCTTTTGGGAAATAACAAGATGTCGGAGAACATCATAAGGAGTTTGTGGCTGAATAAACTACCTACATCAACAGTGCAAATCCTCGCACCAACGGCAGAAGGAAAAGAGCCAGACAAACTGGCGGAAATAGCGGACCGGATTCACGAGAACCTCCGGACACGCCGAGTAAACTCGCTACAGCAACAGCCTACGCAACAAAAAGCTGAGCTAAAATCCACGGTCAAGAAGCTGTCCAAACAATTACAGGATTTACTGAAGGCAGATCGCTAGCGCTCACATCACAATAGGTCGCCCTATAGACGAAGAAATACCAACCGAAGTCGAAACGTGGAACGTAACAGAGCGGATGAATACTGTTTCTACAACAGTAAATTCGGCAGTAAAGCGCGACGCTGTACCCATCCTTGTTCCTTCGGTAACAAAACGAACCAGGGAAACGAGGATGCCAGCCAGTAAAGACAACGATTGTCGCTGGACCCTCTTTAAAAGCTCGTATTTTCTATATCCGTGACAGCATCCATAATTTTCTAATAGACACTGGCGCCGAAATAAGCGTAATTTCACCGCTGACTAGTCAGAAGATTACAACCCAATCGTATCGCTTGCAAGCACCCAACGGTACCAAGATATCCACATTCGGGGATAAATCACTGACAATCAGTATCGGCTTGAGGCGAACATTCACGTGGATTTTTACTATAGCCGGCGTAACGACGCCCACATTAGGAGTCTATTTCCTGGCGAAATTCAAATTGTCTGTGGACATGACCAACCATACATTAACAGGCAACCAAACGAAATTGGTGGCCAGAGGAGTCGCCACTCGATACCGGTCAACAGGTATCAGCTCAGCCCTACCTGAGGATCCATCTATTCTCGATTACTCCAAAAATAGCCGCAGCTGTCTCAGCCATTCAGGGACACGGACACAGTCAATCATAGTGCTAAACGCTACATTAAAACTACCGGACAACCAGTACACGCCACCTCAGACGTTTAAAACCGGATAAATACTGAATAGCAAAGGAAAAATTTCAGCACATGCTACAACAGAGAATTATCCGACCCTCAAAAAGTGCATGGTCTTCTTCCTTACACATGGTGCAAAAATCGGACAGTACATCCTGGCGCCCATGCAGTGATTTCAGAAGACTAAATGCCTAAACTGCACCGGACAGATACCCTATTTCTCAGATCCACGATTTTGCAATCGGATTACAGAACGCGACAACGTTTTCGAAGTTGGATTTAATGAAGGCATACTCCCAAGTTCCCGTAGCAGAGGAGGATATTCACAAAACAGCCTTGACCACACTATTTGGACTTTACGAATTCACTCGCATAACCTTCGGACTTCGAAACGCTAGTCAAACTTTCCAACGTTTAATAGACGAGGTTTTAAGAGGATTGCCATTCATATTTGCATACGTGGATGACGTCCTAATTGCTAGTAAAAACTTTGACGAACATAAACAGCACCTGGATCAAACTTTCCAGATATTATCTCACTATGACATAAAAGTAAACGTTGAAAAATGCATCAAAAGTCAACTTCCTCGGACACACGATTTACAAGGGCGGAATATCACCACTAGCCGAAAAAGTGAGTGCCATCGCTAATTCTCCGCAACCCACATCTGTTCGACAAGTCCGTCGATTTATCTTTTCTTTCAATCTGGGGGGAATATTTTTTGCAGTCACACACACACATACACGCGCGCGCACACACACACACACACATACACACACGCGCGCGCATTTTGCACAAAAATAAGTTCTTCCAGCAACGGCACAATTTCAAATACGCCCACACACTTTTCTCACAATCTTATTTTTGAAGCCGGCCCAAAATGTATAAAAACGCATCAAACAGTCTTTTAGAATTCAATTAATTCAGTTCAATTCGTTCATTCAGTCACTTCAGTCTTCTTTCTTTCTTCTCGTTTATACAACACACGAGAACATGCCTTTCGTCTTCACAACATCGTCGCTGCAAAAGCCGTCATTACCATCATTACACACGCCACGCTGACACGCAAAAATCACTTATGCACACACGCATCCAGTTCGCACATTTTCTAATTAATAACAACGAATTACCTTCCACACGTATTACTTTCCTCATGGGACTTTTAAGTAAGGCGAACTTCGCCAGATAAAACACAAACTTTAAAATAATCTCATTATTTTCACACAAGACTGTAACCTTCTAAATTACTTGATTCCACGAAGGACTTTCATCTAACATTGTAATAATAATGACTTCGAAAGAACTTTCACCGGTCGGACCTTTTTTCATTCACCTTGTTTTTGTAAAAAAGAAAATAAATGCGGTGCACTTTAAATCAGAAAGACGTGTCATTTTGCTGCATTCTTTTTTTGTTATTTTGTTTGGGGAAAAGAGATTTAATTTTACTTAAACCTCTGAACTCCTACAAAACACATTCTCGATCGTCCGTTGTTGGCCGACCCCAAACTGCTATGCGCTCGTGTTGTTTGGAGTCTCACCTTTAACTGTATAAAAGAGAAAGAGAATGATTAGAAAAAAAAAGAACGAAAGCAATGTTTTTCAATTTTGAGGACTGCAGCCAAGTTTGACCTTTAACTGTGCATCTGTTTTATAGGGTATCCAAAACGTAACTAAAGGGGCTTGAACTTAAATAGAGTCTTTATTTTTGATGATATGTTTCTCTAATTCTGACACTATCTGACTAAAACCTTGAGAAATTAAAAAAGAAAATTCAAACAATCTTTATTCATGAAAAATAATGTCTTTTAAATGCTGCCCATTTTCAGCTTCGCATATTTGTGCTCTTTTGAAACATTATTCATGACGGATTGCAGAATTTCTGGATAGCGATTTAATTCTCTTATTATAGTTCTGATGTGTTCCTTCAATTCTTGCAGATTTTAAGGTTTGTTTCGATCTATTTTGTGACTTGAGCTATCTCTTATATTAAAATGCCGTCGATAAGCTCATTGAATCAAAATAAATGACCTCTGATTTCGGTAAAACAATTTAACAACTTGGGTACGTTGTTCGATGCGATACTTATTCATAATTAATTTCCAAAATAATATCTGTAAAATATCTGAAATAGCGACCAAAATAATCGATTATTGAAAAATGACAAAAAAGTTCAACCATTCATAACATTTAAGGTATAAAAGCTCTCAGGTCGCACATGTCATCTGTCAAACTGTTGATTTAGCAGGTTTGACATTTCGGATATCTGCACTAGCCTTTCGCTGCGTCCCCCACAAGTACGTGATAACTCTGGCAGAAGGTTCATTGTTCAGGAAGCCCCAAGTTCCCAAAATAGAAGCCTCCTGATTGTGCCATATTCGTCCCACCATTATTTTGTCACATTTGCTCTCTCTTGCTCAAATAAAATCAGAAGAAGATTGCTAACAGAATAATTAGATTTGGATAGTCTCTTTTACTCTTTATCTTTTGTTTATAGAACAATATTTAAATTCTTTTCTCTCTTTTTTGCTTTTTTGTTGTAAAAGACATTAATCGTTCCCTTTTTAACTAGTATATTAAATTTGTTATTTTTTGAAATACATTAATCGTCCCTTCTTTTTATAGTCATTAATTCTACTTTTATAAGAAGTAGTTCTTAATTGTTCGACAATTATTTTCGGTTTCTGCCATTTATGTACCAACTTATTCGCCGTTTGAAAACCTTTTTGCTTTTTCGTCGGCTATTAACGATTCTGTAATGTGAGAAAGAGGTATTTTCAAGAATTTTCGGAATTAGAGTTTCCCAAATATTCTCTTACGTTTTTGGACTGTGGCTTGATACTGACGGGGGTGGGTTATTTTTTGTTTGTTAGAAACTACTTACACAGACGCAACTGGTAGCACAACACATAGTTTCTCTATATCTCATTCCCAATCACAAACGGTTATGTTTCTACCACGTTTCCCTGACCAGCAAGAACAACACGCATCACTTTTAGATCTGCTTCTGACAACACTCGCCGATGATTGCGTTACGAATGCCCACAGCCCACTTGTAAATGCTGATCATGTAGTGATAATAGTTGAAATCACACTAAACTCTAGAGTCAAAACGAAAAAGCCATTACTGAAAACGAGATATTATAAAAAGGCTGAATGGGAAGCCATCAGGGATCTCATCAGAGACGCCCCATGGCGAAATATCTTCTCACTTCCTGGTGAACAGTGCGCACATGAGACCACTGAGTGGTCAAAACAACAACTGAAGCACATGTTCCCACGCGGAAGTTTTATAGCAAGCACAATTCTCCCCAATGGTTTACTTCTACGTGTGCGGCTGCCATCGCGCAAAGGCAGCATGCGTACCGCAGATTTAACCGACATAATAAATCCATTTCAAACAGACAAAAGTATATAGAAGCCAGAAATAACTTTAAGAAAGAAATAGCGACAGCTAAGAGAGAATTTACTGAAACCACCAAAAAAACGCATCGAAGCACAGAAATTAGGAACCTGTGACTTCTGAGAAATCTACAACAGTGTAGTAAATAATTCTCTCACTATCCAACAACCATGAGGTTGTTTGCTCAGCAACTGAGAAGGCTAACATGCTTGCCAATCATTTCGCCTCCAACTTCACACTGGACCCTGCAAACCACCCCTTCCCTGGCTTTCCTTTGCGGACAGACGCCACACTAGACGATCTGAAAATCATCCCTTCTCAGGTGCATGCCATCATAAAAAATCTTGACACTTCAAAAGCATGTAGAGCTGATCTCATCCCGGCTATGCTATTAAAAAAGTGTTCCGCCAAAGTAGCTCCAATCCTCTCCAAACTTTACCACAAATGCCTTAATGAATCTTGCTTTCCTACCTGCTGGAAAACTGCTTCTGTTGTACCAGTTTTCAAGAATTCTGGTGAAAGAACTGACCCAGTAAATTCCCGCCTAATTAGCCCCCTCCCAAAATATTTGAGTCTATTATTAGCCAAGCTCTAGTCCATCACCGTACAGATGCTAAACGTCTGACCGACCAACAATACGGATTTAGGCAAGCCCGTTCCACGGCAGATATCCTAACTTTAATCTCTGGGCGTATATACTATTCACTTGACAAAGCAGGGGAAGGTAGAGCGGTAGCTCTAGATATATCTAAGGCTTTTGACACGGTATGGCATGAAGGTCTTCTCAGGAAAATCAGATCATACGTATCACTGGAAGAATACTTAACATAATTAAATCCTTCTTAGATAAGAGAAATATCCAGGTTGTCATCGATGGTCATACATCTAAACAATATGATAATTGCGGGAGTGCCCCAGGCCTTTGACCTCTATTATTCCCAATATTCATAAATTACCTCCCTGACAAAATTGTCGGTGGGATGGGTATATATGCTGATGACACCACTCTCTATAACCGACACGACAGGAAAACAAATGAACATGTATCTAGAGAAATAGCAGAAACACTAGAGGATAACCTCCAATCTGTAGTGGAATGGGGACCAAAATGGATGGTCACATTCAATGCTGCTAAGACTAAACTTGTTTCCTTCAATAACTACAAGAAACCTCTTGCACCAATAGCAATGCCCAAATAATCTTTATCTGGAAGTACATCTTTTAAACTCCTCCGCCAAACGTTCCCAGGAAACGTGAGTTGTATAAATTACATTGAGTGCATTACCAGAAACGCTGCGAAGAAGGTAGCTCCTCTTTACCGTGCTAGAAAGCTACTAACGCCCGAAAGTATCCTGTACCTCTATAAGGCCACCATTCGCCCATGTATGGAGTATTGTTATATTTGGGATGGTGCATCTGCTGCTAGTCTCTCACTCCTAGACAGGGTTCAAAAAAGAGTCGCCAACCTAATAGGTCCTGAACTATCATCTAAGCTTCAGCCTCTGTCCCATCGACGAAATGTAGCATCCTTCTGCCTGTTCTACAAGTATGTCACTGGGGAATGCTCTGACGAACTTCAAGCACTTGTGCTTCCTCGACGTAAATACCCCCGAAAATCCCCACAAGCAGCAAAATCCTACCCCTTCACAGTTTAGATCCCTAGATGTAAGAGTGACTTCTACTTCAGTAGTTTCTTCCTGAGAACCGCTGAACTTTGGAATTCCCTTCCGAGTTCATGCTTCCCCAACTGTACTGATATGCAGAAGTTCATGTGTAACGTGAACCGACATCTTGCTGCCCAACTCCCCACATAGTACCCCTGTAGCTTATGTCCCTGATAGTAGCCCCCTACAGAAAATTGGCAATGTGCCTTATTTGGGGTGAAATTGCAATAAAAAAAATGATCTAACAGTATACGAGAATGCGGTGCATGGTGGTAACCTGACACTACCGTTGATATTGCTATTCAGTGGGATGTTCACTTCCTTTACATTTATTTAGTTGGGATAAGAGATTATTTGGGTTTGGTATATTTGTAATCTGTTTGAGCCAAATATCAACTCCCGATCCAAGTTTGAAGTGATAAATAACCTGGACGAAGTTTTTGTGTTTCTTCATTTTAAAGGCTAAATGTATCATACTATTTAGTGGCATCATTTGCCTGTCTGCGAGAGGAACTGTTAGGTTAAAATCTCTTAGTTCCACTTTATGTGTTTTATATTTCTCAAATACTGATGTTTTGAAAAGCGAGACTTCCAACTAAGTGTCGATCAGTGCTGCTATCGGTTTACCTCTGCTCTCACCACCTCCTTGACATCCATGACCTCTAGTGTTCATTTTGCCAGGTTTTCTTTCTTTAAAGACTTGAAAGGTCTGCATATCCGTGTACTTGGCTCCTGATTAAACTAGTGGTTAGTGTGACTTTTGTTTTATTATCGTGTATGCGTTAATCTCTTTCCATTTCTTTCGTTCTTGTATCTTTCGAATCACTCTCTTTCTCCCCCCGTTCTAGGGACATATGCCAGGTTGACTTTTCACCGTCCACCTAATTACATAAACAATCTCGGTTGCAACCGTCGCCTGTCAAACTGTTGAGTTGGGAAGGCCGGTATCTTGAATATCTGCGCCAGCTCGTCGCTGTACACCCCCCGACAAGTACATGATATGTCTGGCAGAAGATTTACTCTTCGGGAAGGCTAAGTTTCTCAAAAATAGAGCCCCCCCGTTGTGCCACACACGGCCTTCCATATGTAGTTTTCATATTCCTTTTCGGATAGTTTGGGGCACTCACTTACTATGTAGTTTATTGTTTAGTCTCTTTACGCACAGGGTCTATTCTTACTGTTTTCTTGTTTTTTAGCTTTAATGCTGTAGTTTCTAATCTCATTGTTCTCTGCGCTTATAGATAAGGATTTTCTTTCTCTGTTCGTGCGTTTTTTGCCATATGATTCTCTTCTTTTGTTATTCTAATAAATCATCCATGTAATTCTTTCTCTCGTCACTTTTCATTTGTTGTCTTTTTGTTTCCGTTTTCATCGCAACCTGTATTGTTCTTCTGATATACTTTTTTGTGTCTTATATGCACTCTTCTATGTTAATTTCACATAGAATCAGTCAATATCGTTAATGCATTTTAAATTTTTATTCGTTTTCTCAGGTTCTAGTAAAAGGCACAAACTTAACTTTTTAGTTTTATGATCAAATTCACAAAATCCTTCTTTCGTCTATCTACTTCACAAGATTGCCAGCTATGGAATATCTGCAAATGCTGTTACAATTATTAAATCCTTTCTCTCTGATAGGCTTATAAGAGTGCACGTAGATAAGCACAAAATCAGAAACTCATAGTATTAACGCTGGCGCCCCTTGAGGTTCCACCCTAGGCCAAACTCTCTCCCTGATCTTCATCAATGATCTCTCAAATCACATTCTTAGATCCTTCATAGTTATTTATGTAGACGACACCAATATCTATGGAAACACTTTAAAGGCCAGCAATGAGGAATATTTTTATGATCCTTTCTCTTTCGATTTGAATAACTCTAAGCGTCAGTAGCTATCTCACTGCCGATGCAATCTTTTATCTATACCGATAGAAGATTGCATCGGCAGTGAGATAGCTACTGGAGCTTTTAGGAACGCCATAGAATGGAATATTGTTGTCACATCTTGGCAGAAGTCAATGTCAGTCCCAGAAACTTGGCGTGTCCTATCCTGCCTAGATAGAATTCAAAACCGGATTCGAAACCTAATAGGTGCTGCCCTTTTCTCTTCCCTGTGATCTTTTTTCTACAGAAGGGACTTTGCGGCCTTATCTCTGCTTTATCATTATTGTCATGGCAAGTGCTCGAGTGAACTTCTATCTATAGTTCCACCTTGCGAAACTTTCACAAAAAAACACTAAACTAGCTAAAACTACTATATATGGTATCTCCCACTCTCAATCAGTCTCTAAATCTAAACACGACTTCTATTAACAAAACTTATTTTTCAGAACTTCCCGCCTGTGGAACACTGTTCCGCTGGCTTGCTTCCCGGTTGAATGCAACATAGTAGTTTTCAAACTCAATGTATACAAGTTCTCGTTGAGCCATCACATAAATAATCAAATTCTACCCAATTTACACTATTAACGATCGCTACACCTTACGTTCATGAACCGTTATCCTTGAGTAGCCTTCAGGTATATATGAGTAGCGACTCTTAAGTAAAAATTCCTATCATCTGCCTAAAGTATCTTATCAGCGCTGCTACACATGTGGTTATTCCTTCAATTAAATGCTTTCTCTATAATTTGTTTCTAATAGCTTTCTCGTTCTCTCGGGTACTACTTTTCAATCCTCTCTTTCCTTTTTGTAGATTTAATGGTATCTGCTTCCAGCACTACTAAATATTTTTAAGTGTCATTTTAACTGAGCGCTCTTATATTTGCTTGGTTGGGCTGTTCTATATCTTCTGCTGTCACTAGTTTTCCCTTTTCATCTCTAGTAATGCACACTTTTCCATTCCAAATCCCATTCCAATGACCTGATTCAATACCCTGGTTCTGTTTATAAGCTTTTTCAGTTTCTATTTGTTTAGCAAATAGCTTCAAGTAATTCATATACATGAGGTGGTTTATTCTTTGTTCTTTGTCTGTAAACTGTAATCCGGCATTAAAATAATGATAAACAGGATAGGTGAAAGGGAACCGCATTGGAGGTGCCTTTCTGTATTCTTATGTTAGTCAAGTGCTGTCCTCTACCTGTCAGTTCTAGTCTTCATGTTTCCATTGCATCTTAATAATATTAATAATCTAGACAGATATAGTGTTCATTCTTAATAATTGAATTATCTGTAATTGTTGGAATCGCCTTTGTTTCAGTGTCTTCTTTTGTCGTCCATTCTGGTACTTTTGTTTTGTAGATACACTTTTTCGGCTTTACACCAGTCTATCATGTAGTGTTGTGAACTGTAGGTTTTTCTTTATTGATTTATGTTTGTGCTCCTTCTTCAATTTCCTGGACTTCATTTTTCATATCTTTCAGCCACTTGACGTTTTTATTGTGGGTGCCAACTATATTCAGCCCAAGAAGTGTTTGGTTTCCGTGGGGTTCGTTTGATCCGTTTTTATTATTTCTCCGTTCACACTTTGATATATATATATATATATATATATATATATATATATATATATATATTTCGTTTCAAAGTTTTTTTTTATTTATTATCAAGATTTATGAGATCCTTTGTTTATGATTTTAGTTTCATTTTTAATGATTTTGCATATTAAATTTTTGAGATGTGTGATCGTCTCTGTTGAAATAAATGTTAGGAGTCTATTTACTGTTTCTATTTAAAATTTTACTTTTTCTTCTTCTTTTGTTTCCTAACATTGTAGTTTTGTTTATCCTCGTATATGTCGTTTAATGTTTCAAACTTCTTATGAATTTTCTTCAGTGTGCCCAGCGTTGGTGCTAATGTTCTGCCAGTCTTCTGTGTGTTATTATCACAGAAAGTTCCTTGATACATTGCACCATCTAGTTTTAGATTTCCAGTATTTCGCGTTCGGAGAACCAGCCTCTCTTAAAGATCTGTCTTATTTGGTTTACAATACTCTGTTAAGTTGCCGGAAATCATGAGACATGTCCCATGCATTTTACATTGATTTGCAGTTGCTTCTTTCTTCTGGATTGCTTCTGGAGTAGCATTTCAAGTCTTATTCAGTTTTCTTTTGTAGTCAACTTTTTCTATGATATTTACTCTTGCTTTGTTCTTTACTGCTTTCTTCTGTTTTGTGTATGTCAGTGTTTTTCGTCTGCAATCTTGTTCTTGAAATCAGAAAACAACGAACATTCTCAAGATGCCAATCGTATCCCCCATGTTTCCCAACGAGATAGCACCTGCCGACCATGACGCTCAGATCTTTCTATTATAGTTCCACGGCCTGTATCACTGTTATTTATCATAATTCATATTTAGGTGTATGTGGCAACACCATGCCCTGACTTAGTTGACCTGTGATCCTGTCACAGGGCAAGTGTTTATCTGAATTTGATGAAATATGGTGCATTAACACACGCACATAAAGGGATAATTACAGCAAATGAGAAAGACGAGAAAAAAGGGACTTATTAATATCTACTTAATATAAGTATTGGTCCTTTACTTCAGTCTTAAAAAAAGGAAATTAAACAAGTTCCCCTCCCATGTTTACATGGGAAAAAGTAAAATGGTGGAAGAAGAGATGCGAGGAAGATGGGGGTTGTGCAGGCTACCCCCCCCAGATCATCGTGTTTCATAATATTAAACATGTATAATTTATAAATATCTTTTAAAATGTCAATATAACTCGGGCTCCTCACATTTTTTGCTATACATGAAGGAATAAATTAAAGATATCAACATCGACAAAGTTCTAGATATTAGCTAAATGTATGCAAACTGTCGTAAAAATAATATTCACCTCTCAGAGCCTTATCATCATCATCATCATCATCATCATTGTTTATTATTATTATTATTATTATTATTATTAATATTGTTGTTGTTATTATTATTTCTGCTAACGAAGAGTTCTCACATAAGCAATCATCAAAGATTATTCACGGCCAGCAACTGGTAATGTTCCCTGAAATCTGGGTGGCTAAAAGTCTTTCTTTATTTCCGGTACTCTTCACGATTTCCCATAACTTTTGAAAATGAATTCGTGTTATCGCAACAGCTGCTTGCCCTTGATTTGCATTTATTGCAATAAACTTTTCCAAGATCCAATTCTAATTGCTGGAGTTCTGGCTAGGCTGTCTTCTCCCCGTCCTGTCATCCTCTTTGCATCTTATTGACTTTTTGGATTGGTACCTGTTGATACCGATACTACAATATTTTTAGCCATAAGTACTAATTTTTAATTTGAGTTTTGTTGGTGATATGTTGTAATAATTATTATCATTACTCTTATCATTACTCTAATCATTACTCTTATTATTATTATTATTATTATTATTATTATTATTATTATTATTATTATTATTGTTATTGTTATTATTTTTGTTATTATTATTATTATTGCTATTATTATTATTGTTATTATTATTGTTATTATTATTATTATTGTTATTATTATTGCTATTATTATTGTTATTATTATTGTTATTATTATTATTGTTATTATTATTGATATTGTTATTATTGTTGTTATTATTATTATTGTTATTATTATTATTATTATTATTATTATTATTATTATTATTATTATTATTATTATTAGTATTATGTTCGTTAACTTCACTGTTTTCCCAATATTATGCCGGTTAATTTTTCACTTAAGTTCGATTGAAAATATATTATTATTATTATTATTATTATTATTATTATTATTATTATTATTATTATTATTATTAAGACTATTATTATTATTATTATTATTATTATTATTATTATTATTAGTAGTAGTAGTAGTAGTAGTAGTAGTACGGAGGGTTGTTTTGATAGTGTCTAGTACACACTTTTCTGCAAACGTGCACACTACCCGCGGAGTAGAAGAGAAAAGAAGATCTAAACCCAAAGGGAAAAAAGCAAGAAAGAGAGACATAGAGAGATAGATAGATAGATAGATAGATAGAGAGAGAGAGAGAGAGAGATTAATGTATAGAAAAGAAGCTAGATAGAGAAGGCGAAAAGGAGAATGTGCGTGTGCGTGTGTGTACATGAGTGCCAATCACGTACTCTTAAAAACATTTGTTGCGATTACAAGTTGATCAATAAATTCTCTTGTTTTCCCACTTTTAGTTTGAATAAATTGAAATTCTGCTTTTATTTTACAATCATAATACTCTCCGTAAAAATTCAAATTAAAAAAGGCTGTTGCAGGCTAATAGCACGTGTCTCTCCTTCCATAATAAAAGCAAAATGATTTGGATCACAGTATTTGCATATTTTCCTTTCAACCCGGTTGCCCGCTTAATTACAAGCGATTCTCCCGAGGAAACACCAGCAAAACAGTTTACCTCCCCACGCCCAGTCATTAAAAAAACGCATATCAGTGAACATTATTTAATTACAACAAAAGAAGTTAATTTTCTGATGGAGCGAATGATTTTGTTTTTGTTGATTTGTTTATTTCGTAGCCATGGGATTTACTTGTCACACAAATCCGAGTGACTCATTTTTAAAAGGCATAAAATACGAATAATACTTTTTAAATATTTGTTATCTCCTGTCAAAACTCGAATCAAATTAGGCATTAAATTGAAAGGAATGTTTCATTTCAACGTACGTCTTTTATTTCACAACAAAACCATGAAAAATACAAATAATTTATCACAGAGTTTAATTTGGTTTGTCTGTTTTACAATACATCGACATTTTAGGTATTATTCTGATACTAATGACGTCTATCTAGAGCGTTAGGAAGTGATTTATACAACAGAAAAAAGAAAAATAAAGACGGGATAATTATAGGACATGGTTCACAAAGACACACAATGTCAGTAACATGAATAAAAGTAAAAAGAGTATTCAGCTGGAATTGCCAAGTAAAATTAAACATCCGGACATTAGATATCCGATATGGAAGTCAGTATATTTAGAATTAGATTTACCACAGTTTTCAGTTTGACTTCCTTTATCACACACACTCAGAACACTAATGAGTTATGCAAACAACTTGTTCTAGTATTGTGTTTATCTTAGTGCGATCACAAAGGCAATCATCGAGCTTCATTATTTCTGAAGCTTGACATATGAAATCGAGCTATCGCCCGCTAATTTCCATGCTTGAATGTTATGACACGCGTTTATTTGAACACAAGTGTTGTATACATAATGTATTTTTACCATCAGATTACATTATGTAAAGTGCTGGAAAATTCCATTAGATTACATTATGTAAAATGTGGAAAATTCCATTAGATTACATTATGTAAAGTGTGGAAAATTCCATTAGATTACATTATGTAATGTGTGGAAAAGTCCATTAGATTACATTATGTAAAGTGTGGAAAATTCCATTAGATTACATTATGTAAAGTGTGGAAAATTCCATTAGATTACATTATGTAAAGTGCTGGAAAATTCCATTAGATTACATTATGTAAAGCGTGGAAAATTCCATTAGATTACATTATGTAAAGTGCTGGAAAAGTCCATTAGAATTATAAACGAAAATTTGAACAACATGTAACGATATGAGATCATGAAGAGATTGTCGAAAATGAGATTTTGCTAAGAAGATTATACTTTGTGACCGGTAACACAAATATATTTGGTCGTCTTGTTCTGAGCTATATGTTCATTGCCCGCCGTGATGTGAGCTGCTGGCGATAAGAATATATATTTTTACAAAACATCGAGAGCACGTCGTGCTTGAGCAAGGATATTATTGACATAATTCACAACTGAATTTTACTAAGTTCATTATTCACTACACCACGGGCCTTTGCAGACAATTCAAGGAAAAATCCTAAGATGCTTAAACTCATTCTGTTTCTAGATGTATAACTCTACGCGTATCATTAAATATCACTAGATATTACTACGAAATATTACAATATATATATATATATATATATATATACACATATATATGCATATATATATTTTTATTCCTACAGTCTTATTGTTATCTCTGTCTTTCTATCTATCTCTCTCTCTATATATATATATATACATATATATATATATATATATATGCTATTTATAATTTATGTTTATGATATTATATAAAATTGCATACTTCGTGTGCCAAGTAGTTGAACGTCGCCCAGAGTCCACGCTGTTTCTTGAGTCCATCTTACTCGCCACCGTTTTTCTTTATCTATAAATTATTTACAGCCTTATATTAGGAGACGACATGTCTTACCTTTATATATGTACACAAAACCTCATACACACATTTCTTAGTTATGATTTTTTTTCTGAAAATACACATGACCTTTCTAAATAGGCGTATAGCTCCTGAATAATTTCTTGATGTCATATGAAATACATATACTTGAACCTTTTTGACAAGACTTTGTGTATAGCATACAAACTGCAATCGGTTTTCGGTTAATGCCCATTCGCTGCTTGATCCAGATTTCTTAGAGCTCATGTCATGCTTTCAAGCATTTTGGGTGGAGTGTTTCTCTTAAACTGTCCATCACCTTTTGATATATATTACTGTTTACAACATATTGCTTTAGCACAGTGTTGTAGGTAACGTACACTTACTTTCTTTCTTTCTTTCTTTATATATATATATATATATATATATATATATATATATATATATATACTAGAAAAAGTACCCATCGTTGAGTGGGTCCAAAAATAGCTTACAGAAAATGGACTCTCATTTATGGAAGTATGAAAGGTTATGAAAAGGAGGGGTGTAAAGCGATAGCTTCACATTTTGTGGTATCAAAACAATATCAATATATATATATATATATATATATATATATATATATGTGCGTGTGCGTGTGCGTGTGTGTGTGTGTGGACAACATTTTTTTTCTCTTAAGAATATTTCATTAAATAAAATAGACGTTTTTTGTCTAATGATTCTATTTTCGGTCCTTTCACACTTCCGAATACCAGTGTTAGCATCTGGCAAGAACTATCTGATGTAATCACCGTGTTTATCGTAAATTCTAGTATATTCTAATCCTTCAGAATTCATCGTCAGAGATTAATCCATCTAACTTGTTTTGAACGATTTATATACGTTTTTCCCTTCTCGCATTGATTAATTATTTTATTTTATTCATTCATTTATATTTTTCTATTTGTTAATTATTTTATATATATATATATACACACACACACATCTATATATACATATATATATAAATATATATATATATATATATATATATATATATATATATATATATATATATATATATATATATGTAGATATTTAGTCAGCCATTCACATAATAATACGATACGGAGAATGGTAAAAGAAAAAAAGTAAATGAAAAAGTTCAATTTGCAAGAATGAATGAGAATTTGCAAGAAGAGAAGAGAAAGAGAGAGAGAGATAGACACTAATAGAAATATAGAAAAGGGTCAAGAGTGAATTGCGAGGCATGCTGTGAATAGAATACATGTTATCTTATAGTTAGATGTCGACGGTCATATGATTTTTATTCAATCTGAGTTCCGCAAAATGACGGGAAAAATGTCCGTTCGTGAATGAACATTCCAACCACCGGAAATACTTTTGAAATGTTTTCACGCAAAACAGCGTGCCGTTACTATCCTGCGCCTATTTTACTTATATGACGTTACGAAAGTTCAATTCTATGCATTAAAAGGTCATTTCAGTGCGTTTTTTAGGAATCGACGCTAATTCCATATTAGCCGGCACACACGTCACACGAAAAGCGGATAAAAAATAAAAGACGTTGCGTTCTTTTTCACAGTGGAAATCCTAGGGAAATAAAAAATCTGTGACAATTCACTAATGGATCCGCACAATGTACATTGGAAATCTGTTGCAATAGTTAGGCGAGTGTTTTCGAGCGCAAATCTTCCGTATCTAGTATGCGCATACACTAAATATGGATTCGTTTAATCTTTTCGATGGACAATCGAATTATTACTCTGACCTCGAAACAAGCAAGAAGTCAATACTAGGAATAATGATGGAATAATAATAAAATACTACTACTACTGATATATATATATATATATATATATATATATATATAAATATATATATATATATATATGTATGGTTGTGTAGTTGTATGAATAATGACGGAATAATGATAAAATACTACTACTACTCTTACTCATACTACTGCTACTAATATATCAGAATCTATTTCATCTAACATTTATCCTGGAAATGTTTTTGACCTTGAAGGAGTATTTATGGGGGCTTATTATATCAACTGGCTGTATGCCTTATATAGGGCGATCTCCATAACAATTGTGTATATATATATATATATATATATATATATATATATATATATATATATACTAGCAAAAGTACCCGTCGTTGACTGGGTCCAAAAACAGCCTACAGAAAATGGACTCTGATTTATGATAGGTTATGAAAAGGAAGGGTTGTAAAGAGATAGCTTCGAATTTGGGGGTATCGAAACCAAAGCAAAATATGATGAAAGTAAAAATAAAATAGATAAACCCCATAATTTATTATACCATAACTGTTTACATTGAAACACTTATCGCAATATTCTGTGGATCTATATTTAACAACCTTGTTAAACTTTGTGACATATTTCCATTCTGAGGAACACCCCATCATTTTATTATACCATATTTCTTAAAACTGAAACATAATTATCAAAGTATACTTACGCAGATAGATATGAAAAGTCTTTATTAAAGTTTGTGTCTATTTCCATTCTATGGAGGCCAGGCGCGAACGCAGATCCCACAACTTTATTATACCATCTCTATTTAAGTTAAAACATACTTATCAAAGTATTATTATGTAAATCTATATCAAAAACATTTGTAAACGTTTTTTTTTTTAATTTTTATATTTTTTATTTCCATACTTTGTGGACCAGGCGCGTACGAAGACCCCGCAATTATAATGGCTCATCATTATGCCAGATCAAATATACCCATTCCTGTGTCTCGATACATCTTCTATAATTATATGTGATCAGTTTTCTATAATAGTCAACCATATAGGAGCCTATTCGTGACCAGACACACACAGAGACGTTCAGCTTTATATTATAAACTAGCATGGGTGCGCGGCGTTGCCCTGGTGTTTGGAGGTGTATGCTGAGCAAATAAACAAAAAACAAAAAAGAAACGGTCAATTTTTTAAAACTTAACCCCTATTATGACCCCTTAAAATTTATTGTTTTGAGCTCACATCAAGTTATTAAGTAAGATCCATGTCCAATGAACATATATCTTAAATTTCAAGTGTTTAGATTCAAAATTGTCGGAGGAGTTTGGTAGGGTTCTCAAAGATCAAATCGTTGAACTTTGACCCCTTAACGGCCAAATTTCAGGTCGTCGCACTCATGAAGTGTGCAATACTGACGACCTAACCATATGGGCCACGGCGCAATCTATTGGCACTGCCTCGATTTTTAAATTCTTATATATATATATATTTTTATCTAGTTCTACATTCTACGATGTGACAAGCAACGCGTCCTGTCTCAGAGCACGTCACTGATGAGATGCAATACATCGAAACCCACTTTAGGTCTGGCACTGTCCGTTGTCGATGCAATTGCTCGATTCTATCTAATTCTAGGTTCTAGCTTTATCGTGAAAGGTGTATGTGAACGGGTATTTGTATATCTATCTATAATCTCCTCTTAATGTCTAATATGTGTAGAAAAGGCGGTTCATCATTCGGAGGGACGTGCTGTCCCTCAACAAATAGGTTGTTCCGAAATCGTGTCTGCGTAGTCGGCTAATTTCAGTTAATGTTTGTAGATGTGATATCTACCGCCTGCATACCAGCAGCAACTATCTTAGTTGTATAGGACGCGTTGCTTGTCACATCGTAGAATGTAGAACTAGATGAAAAAAAATCTATATAAGAATTTAAAAATCGAGGCATATCAATAGATTGCGCCGTAGCCCATATGGTTAGGTCGTCAGTATTGCACACTTCATGAGTGCAACGACCTGGGTTCACGCCTATGTCGCACGTAACTGATGAGATGCAGTACATCGAAACCCACTTTGGGTCGGGCGTTGTCCGTTGTCGATTTAATTGCTCAATTCTATCTAATTCTGAAAGGTGTATGTGAAACGGTTATATATATATATATATATATATATATATATATATATATATATATATATAACTTTTCTAGGTGATGGGATTCTGAAGCTAGATACTAGTCACTAGAAAAGGGGAAGGGCTAGTATAATACAGAAATACGACATAGATAGAAGCTGCCTTAAGAACATTTGAGAATGAAAGGATTAAGAAGAACAAATATTAATATACAACTAGAAATAGGAAATTAAGTGTATGCGAATAGGAAGCAATAAACATTAAAATAAAAATAAATATAAATATAAACAGAAGTGAGAAGGAAAAAACCGGAAGTGTAGTATATAAGTAAATAGTCTTGAAAATGAAATAAGGATAATTAAGAAATAATGGGGACGATTATAGAAGAATAGAAAAAAACGAAATTAGGAAGAGAAGTAGGGATTTTGGTATAATAAGCTAACGTGAGATACGGAAATACACAAATATATATAATCAGGAAAAATATATTGAAAAACGACTTAATATTAAACACATGAAGGCGAATAAATGAAACTTTGAGAAATCCACAGTATCATTGTTCTACTTAAAAGTGTGTAACTTTTGCGTAGTGTAAGATATATTCTTTGTCAAATTCAATTCTTATATATATATATATATATATATATATATATATATATATATATATATATATATATATATATATATATATATAATTTTTGGACTTTTGGATTTTACCGTCATTGGATACTTTACCTTTCACCAGACTATTCATTCACGTGAAATCACCTTTGTCTTTACCATATTCCCCCTGCTTCACTTTTTGTTATCAAGTAAGATCTTTGACTTACTTGCAGTTTCATCGAATACTTTTGTATACAAAATCCGATCCCGCATTTTGCTAATTCCTAACCTCTGATGAGAAGGAAAGTATTTCTTCGAAACTCCGCGGATTAAGGACTATCCACTTATTAAGCGTTTCCTTTTCAGATTAAAAATATTTTTAACTCTTTTTCAAAGTGTTTTTAACATGTTTTATTAATTATTTGCTCTTTATATATATATATATATATATATATATATATATATATATATATATATATATATATATATATATATATATATATATATATATATATATATATATATATATATATATATATATATATATATATATATATACTAGGAATTCAGCCCGGCTTTGCTCGGGCGTTATATACTGTTCATAACTAGCCCGACGCGTGAATACACTTTATGTAAGATTTCAGCTATTTAGACCCAAAATTGTCTGAGTAATTTTGTAGAGACCGCGGAGGTAATTTTTTTGTAAATTGGACGCAAATTTTGACCCCTTAACATAAATTATTTTGGTCTCAAATCAAAATATAAGGTTTTACCTATGTTCAAGTTACCTACATCTAAAATTTAAAGTCTTTATACCCAAAATTCCCGGAGAATTTTCGTAGAATCGGCAAAGGTCAACTCTTTCAACTTTGATATTGTGGCAGTCAAATTTTCGCCCCAAAACTGATTAAAATGCGTGTCCCCTGTTTGAATACCCGTTATGTGTAAATTTTAAATGATTAGACCCGAAATTCGGCGATAGTTTGCTAGACACCGTAAAGGTTAAATCTTTTGAACTTTGACCTCTCGGAAGCTTAAATTATTGACGCAAATACATTAAAAAGCTTGCCCTATCTCTGAATACCCTTTATGTAAAATTTCAAATGTTTAGACCAGAAATTGTCTGATTAATTTGGTAGAGACCGCAGATGTCAATTTTTTAAAACTTTAACTCCAATTCTGACCCCTTAATATATAGTGTTTTAGGCTCAAATTCAGTTATCAAGTTAGATCCACGTCCAAGGAACCTATATAAAAAAATTCAAGTGTGTAGACTCAAAATTGGCGGAGGAGTTTGGTAGAGTTTTCAAAGGTTAAATCGTTGAAATTTGACCCCTTAACAGCCAAATTTCTGGACGAAAACGGACTACATTACAAAGATTTTTCCAAATCTCAGTACCCTGTATATGTAATTTTGAGTCTGTAGACTGAACATTGACAAAGTTATTGCGTAGGGAAATGTACAAAGGCGCACAAACACGTTCACTGTTATATATGTGCAAGCATTTCAACCCGGCGTTTCCCGGGGGTTTGGCTGTGTATGTTGAGCAAAAAAAAGCGGTCAATTTTTTAAACTTTGACCCCTATTATGACCCCTTTACCTTTATTGTTTGGGCTTAAATCAAATTTAAATTTAGTAGGATTGTTCTCATCTTTGGAGCCTTTTTTCCCTGTGTGTAAGCAACCCTTTCTTCGAGCCAAAGATAGAGATTAGCGGCTTGTAGTCCGTTTAAAGTTTGAAATGTCGCCTATGGAGAAATATGTTGAAATCTTGTTACCGCGAATATAATGTTTAAGGATTCTTTCCCTATCTGGGAATAATTTCATTTCGCAAGTAGTAGGATTCTCGACCAATTAGCTATCGGTTTCGTAGAATCGTCGGACATTTATGCAGGATACACGCACCGATTCCATATGTGCGTGCGTCACTTGCGATGGTAATGTCTAAATCTGAGTTGTTATTAGTCAGCAATAGTTCTCATGTGAGCATCTCTTTTAGCTTTTAAAACATCATCTTGCATTCCGTGGTCCAGTTCCAAACCTTATCTTTTCTAAGTAGTTTAGTTAAAGGTGCATGCAATGTGTGCATATTATAGTGCTTGATAGTAATAAGATAAACCTAAAAAACTTTGCAGTATCGTTATGTCGTGTGGCTCGGCCATGTTTTTATTTATGGACCTTTCTGGATCGGACCGTCTACTATTTCTATCTATTGCTTGCACTAAGAATTTTATTTGATCGAGGAAAAATTCACGTGTGAAGCCATACTCGTTTATTTTTTTTTTCGAACACCTGAAAAACGTGTTTTTATGTTGCTCTATAGATTGTCTTTTTATTGGAATATCGTTCAGGTATCTGGTGAAAAAATCGAAGCCGCTCAATATAGAGTCGATTATCTGTTAAAAGATAACTTTTGCGACTTTTATCCCGAAAGTTAACGTATTGAACTTAAATAGTCCCTTGTGAGTGGTAATGCACAACAGTTTTGAACTTTCATCCTCAATGGCCGTACGTACGCTTTTTTTTACACAGGAATCACCATATATTAAGGCCCGGAGGCCATTCGAGGATAAAGGTTAATGAGTATACATTATCCAATGTGCTTATAGCGTAGTAAACATCAGTAGTGGGAATTTTTTGAATTTGATTATTTAGAGGGACGGTTCATCAAAAACTTGCTTACGTTGGATTTGAAGACAATCAGATTGTAGTCAACTAGAAAAACAGTTCCGCAGGCGTGCAGTTCTTAGAAAGAAGCTTTGTTCATGGAATCTACATTTATGTTTAGGCACCGATAAAGAGTGTGGGAAATTATTGATAGTGGTTTTGGCTATATGAGTGATTCTTGTGAATGTTTGGCGAGGGGGGGGGCTATATATTGAAGCTCAGCTGAGCACTTTCCATGAAAATAACAATAAAGCAGAGACAGGCTCGCAGCGTCTCTTCTGTGGGAAAGAGGTTGCAGAGAAGAGAAAATGGCAGCCCCCACTAAGTTACAAAGTCTATTTTGAACTCTGTCAAGGCAGGATAAGCTGCTTCTAGCAGCTCCTGCCCAAATGTGGCAAAAGTACTCCATCGTTTGCCGTACCTGGCTTTTATATAGGTAGAGAATTGCATCAGCAGTGAGATATCTACTGGATCGATAGAAGGATCCCACAAATTTTCCAGCGACCTTGGCAATGGATTTGATATACGTGTTCCATTTCAAGTCAGGAGTAAAGGTCAAACCACGAAGCTTGTCAAAACATGAAGCCTCCCCAAGACGAAAGCCATTCATTTCAACTGATGACAGATTGGCATCAGAGCGTATATTGTGTAGAGGTAGACAGTCACCTCTTTCCCCATTGTACCACACCCTTAAGATATATATATATATATTTAGCAAAACTGTTAATTAGTAAACACCTGAAGAAGGTGCTCAATACTATTGTAGAGCAAATATATATATATATATTTGATTACCGTTTTTTCTGTTTTAGTTACACATGTTTCTGCTACCGAATCATATTTGCAATCCAGCAACTGCGTCAGATTTGAACAGAAATGGCTATTATGATTTGGAAAAACAATATAAGAAGAAGATGATGATAAAAAGGAAGGATCTTAATTTTGATCTGACAGTATTTAAGTTTTAAGATTTAATAATTAAAGAAAGAAACACCGAACACAGGTGAAGTTGATTTTAAAAACTTTAGCCATATAGACACTGATTTCGAGAGTATGGAGAAGGGAGAGAGAGAGAGAGAGACAGACAGACAGAGACAGAGACAGAGACAGAGAGATGATTTACGCGGATTTGTAGGGGGGCTTGTTCGGAGTAACTAAGATGCGTCCTCTTAACGTAAGTAGAAGTTATAGCCAATTTAAATGAATTCGTTTATTTAACATGCATTTGCATTAAATAATTGAATTGAAAATTGCCGATCATGGACTGATAAAAAATCATAAAATATGCATGTAGGTAGATATAGGCAATCCCAATTGAAATGATTAGCTCTCGTTTTGGGGAAGCCTGACAAGCCTCAGGGATTGACACATAAAATCTGTATCTAAGATCGCTGGATAAATTATTGAATCACTTTACCGCACTAGTATATATCTCATCCTCATTAATATTCTCTACTTGTATAAAAACCAGGTACGTTATAAAATGGACTGTGGCCACTTCTCGGCGCGCCCTACTCTGGTCGAGTTCAAAACTGGCTCCGAATATTCATAGATGATTCCCTGCAACCTCTTCCCCACAGAAGAGACATTGCGAGACTATCTCTGCTCTATCGTTATTGTCTTGGCAAATGCTCAGTTGAACTTCAATCTACGCTCCCATTTGCTAAACTATAAAAAAAAACACTCGATTAGCTACAACCACTATATACAATTTCCTCTACTCGCTATCTGTGCCTAACTTAAAATGCAGCTTCCATGAACAAAGCTTCTTTCCCAGAACTGCCCGCCATGGGGAACACTGTTTCACTGGCCTGCTTCCCAATTTAATACAACATTTTTAGAACTGCACGCCTGTGGAATTGTCTTCCGTTTTCCTGCTTTCCGGCTGACTACAATATGGTTGTGTTCAAGTCTAACGTAAATAAGTTCTTGATGAGCCGTTCCATATAAGTTATCAAGTTTACCGAATTTTCATTACTAATGATTACTATATAGTCCAATTTATACTGTACACTCTTTAACCCTTATCCTTGAGTGGCCTCTTGGCCTTGATAATGTGGTGATGCCTGTGTAAAAAAAACCCAAAAAACATGGTAGTCTTTAAATCCAATGTAAATAAAATCTTGTTGAGCCATTCCCGATAAATAATACAAATTCTACCCAATTTTCACTATTAACGATTACCGGACCATCACCTTACATTCGTTAACCCTTATCATCGAGTAGCTTTTGGGCTTTAATAAGTGGTGACTCTAAAATGAAACCAATACATCGAAGACAATGTATTTAATGTTGATATTTTTTTAGAATCAAGTCACTTAATGAACGTTAATCGAAATAAATCAAAATTAGGGCAAGGCTTCTAGACATACGGTTTAGTAGATTTTTATGTAAGTAAAGTGAGAGAAAACTGATAAAGACTTTACCTACTCAGATTACTAAACTTACTAGTTTTGCTACGGATACTCTTTTCTCTCTCTTATTCTATCTCTCATTCTCTCTCTCTATATCTATCTATCTATCTATCTATCTATAAATATAAGTGGAATTTTATATGCAGTAAGAAAAACTCGATGCAGATTACTAAACGTTTCGACGATGTTCACCGTCTCGTAAAGTGTTAACAAGACGAAAAGTTGATTAATTTCTAGTGTTTATATAATTGCACTACAATAACTTCTAAAATTATCGAACACTATTTACTATCGAGTACTGTTTTTAATCGATTAAACTTATTAAATACACACACACACACATATATATATATATATATATATGTATATATATATATATATACAAAAAACTTATATGCCAATTTATGCATATATATACATATGAGTGCGTGCGTGTACACTTTGTGCATACTTATATCGAATATATATATATATATATATATATATTTACGTATAATAATATCGAATATATATATATATATATACTTCATTTACTCACATAAAATTAATATACGAAAATATAGATTTATGCGTAAACTTTAAGTATTTACTTCAAGAGTGTTCAATACGTAGGTAGAACTAGTTAGTAGTTAGAGAGGCATACATTCTGCTTAAAGACCACAAAAGAGACTTTAATAATAATCCCAGCACCCGCCTGATAAACCCAACTAAACCAGAAATAGGTAGAATTAGCAAAACTATACTCTCTAGAGTAAAAAACAAATCAAACAAGACCTAGAACTAAACCAGTGGGCAAATACTACCGAAGCAATCGCCTGGTTTAAAAATATAGAAAACAAAGATAAATGTACGTTTACACAGTTTGACATCATAGACTTTTATCCCTCGATATCCGAAGAACCTTTTAACATTGCCCTAGAATTTGCCGAGGCATACACTGATATATCCTCGGAAGAAATCAACATCATTAAAAAATGTAGAAAATAAATTCTAATAAATAACAATAACCAATGGATAAAAACTAAAATGAAAAATTCGTTTGATTTGGCGATGGGTGCCAGAGATTCTGCAGAGGCATCAGATCTTGTGGGATATCGGCCTATATAGAGATGACGGACTAGCTATAATAAAAAAACTCCAACAAAGTCAAGGGAGAAAACTTGAGGCAGCAATTTTTCTTTTTTATATATATAAATACACATATGTGTACATGCAAAAATCATACACAAGGAAATTAAAAAATTAGGCCTAAAAGCAGACGTATCAGCTAACATAAAAATAACAAACTTCCTGGACGTCATAGTAAACTTAGATAAAAACACATATGAACGATACTTAAAAGATAACGCTACTCCAATTTACGTAAACTCTAAGTCCAATCACCCACCATCAATTATAAAAAACATTCCGAACTCGATCGTAAGTAGACTCAGTAATAACTCAAGCGATGAAAATGCATTTAACAGGTCAACCAATATCTACGAAACAGCCCTAAAAAATAGTGGATACAAAAATATCGATATCAAATATAAGCAACAAAACACCAATAACTATAATAAAATTAAAAATAGAAGAAAAAGAACTATAATTTGGTATTCGGCCCCATACAATCAAATGTTAAAAACAAAACTTGGTAAGAAATTTCTAGATCTTATTGAAAAACATTTTCCGCAACCAACCCCTTACACAAAATCTTCAATAAAAATACCTTAAAGTTATCCTACAGTTGTTGCGAAAATTTAGAGATGATAATTAAGGCACATAATAACAAAATACTAATGTAAACAACAACAAAATAAACAATAAAAAGCAGATAAAATTTAGAGATGATAATTAAGGCACATAATAACAAAATACTAAGTTAAACAACAACAAAATAAACAATAAAAAAGCAGATACCATGACAAAAAATACAAACTAACACTAGCAGAAATAATAATAATAATAATAATAATAATAATAATAATAATAATAAGAAGAAGAAGAAGAAGAAGAAAAAAAAAATAATAATAATAATAACAAACCAACCCCGGACAAGAACAACCATACCATAAATAAAAACACTAATAACGAACAAGATAAATGCAACTTTGCCCAGTTCAAAATAAATGTCTAACAAAAAGCGTAGTTTATCAGGCAACAATATTTGCGAAAGAAAACCCGAATAACAAGACATATTACGTAGGCATGACTTCCTTAGATTTCAAAACCCGATACTACGACCACAAAAGTATATTCAACAATAAAAAACACCGTATAAAAACAACAACTGGCGAATAAATACTGGGAACTCAAAGAAAGCGGACATTCGCCGGTAGTCGAATGGAAAATAATAAGACAAGCTACCACGTGCAGGCATTTAGACGACCCATGTAAATTATGCCTTCATGAAAAATGTGCTATCCTGTACTTTAAAGAACCCCAAAATCTATTAAACTGTAGAAGAGAAATAGCAAATAACTGTATTCACAAAGTAAAACTTACTCTAGGATAGCGATACAAAATGGCTTTAAAACTAACAAAAACAATAGAAAATAAACAAATAAATAAATTAAATAAACATGAATATATATAAACGATCACACATATATGTATGTATATATATATATGTATATATATGTACATATATGCATGTACACATATGTGTATTTATATATATAAAAAAAGAAAAATTGCTGCTTCAAACCACTAACCTAGTTCTAAAACAGATCCTTTGTTCGATAAAATGCATGCCCATTGGCTGATAGGAAGGGGAGCGGTGGATACTAGAAAGCTGATTGGCTAACTAAAATCCTCAACAGAAGAGGACCATATAAAAACGAGGAACAACCACAGAATTCGCGCATGAGCCTGAAGAATCCTAGAGTGGATGAACGCCGAATATTCAGTGTAGCTTAATCGCCATATATATTTAATAAATTACTATATATATATATATATATATATATATATATATATATATATATATATATATATATATATATATATATATGTAATTCTGGGTGCGTTCAAGGTCCATAAAACAATATTTCTATATTACCAATTTAATTGAAATTTTCAGAAAATTTATCTGTAAAGTCAAGAAATGTTGGCATGTTATTAAAATAACTTAATATCGTTAAGATCGCAAATTATAAAAATATATTAAATAAAATAAAAATATTTTTCGTAACTGCGAGACTGTCATCCATGTCATTTCCGGTAGAAATTAGCCTTTCACGTGCACCATACGTTGACGACTTTCGAATTACAACATTTAACTATCTAATTAATAGATGGGTAAAAAATACCTATTTTTAAAATCATATATTGTTTTTTCTTTTTGGACTTTACCCTTACAATTGAATAAAAAACATATTATAAAACTTTAATTGAACTTGGAAATACGATTTAAAAAATAACGGGGATCGGTAAGTGCACTAGCACCATTTGTTTATCTTAATTTTTTTTAAAAGCTTTCCTGGCGAAGCCTACCTAAAATAAGTTTGTCTAATTCTTAATTTCTTATGTTATTGGAAAAAAAAGAAGGTAAATATGAAAAATTACTCCACCCTCGAAAATTCCTTTAAAATTACCACTCTTATAGGTTTTCGGGCCGCTGAAAACGAAAATAACGTTTATAATTAAGGCAAACGAGTAGTTTCCATGATATGAAGAAATGTTAGTTTTAAAAAGTGGAGGGTTTACTTTTCATTAATAATTTAACGTAAAATGATCACCCACTTTGTGGCCACGATTTTTTTTGGGGGGGACTTTCTTTGTACCCTTGGAAAATCCTTTAAAATTACCTGTTTAAATTGCAAAATGCAAAAGAAATCAAACAAAAAACTTTTTAGCCAAGAAACACACAGAAAAAATTTTAAAAATAGCATCCATTTTTTTTCTATCGAATTCATTTGCTGTTTTTATTGAAAACTATTTTCTCCCAGATTGTTGATAAAATTTTCCATAAAGGGCTGTGCGTCTCACGTTCGTATATAACAAAAAAAATTTTGTAGATTTCGGTGTGCTAAAAACGAATCTGCAAACCGTTTCCGTCGCAAAAATATTTTTTATGATATGAAGAAATTACTTATGCCAAGAAACACACAGAAAAATGCCCCTCTCTCAGGTGGTCAGAAAGTGGGTGCTCATTCTAAGTTAAATTTACATTGAAAAGTGATCACCCACTTTTCGAAAAAGTAATTTCTTCATATCATGAAAACTTTCTTTTTGCGATGTAAACGGTTTGCAGATTCGTTTTTAGTACACCGAAATCTACAATAAAATATTTCGTTATATACGAACATGAGACGGCCTTAAAGTAAAATAATACCGGATTTTGGGGGATTTTTTTTGGGGGCAGATTTGCCGTTTAGTTGTACAAATATCCTCAAACGAGGTAATCACTAAAAGGAACTCTTAAAAGTCGTCACCTGTATCGAGCAAAAGTTTAAAACCACTGATTATATGTCAGCCTACGTCACAGTAACATATATTGAGTGAGTTCCTAACAGTATTTTGTATAGTTTTTTAGTTTAAACTCATTTTCTTAAAATTTACCCAAACTTAACGTGTTCGATACAGTCTGCCGCCATTAGTATTTTTCAAATATACCGATAAACACTGCATGTTTTTGAACCGATTAAACATTATACATTACATAAAAACACTACAATCTTATCCAGTTAGGTAGAACATTTACTTTTCTTGCCTTTGATAACATTTATTTGTTATATATTTATTTTTTGACAACTTCTTTGTAGTTGTGTTTAGTAATACAAGCCCTTTTCATTTAATGTAACGTTTAGTCGACTCGAAAAACAGTGTTTATCAGTGTATTTGAAAGATACAAATGGTGGCAGACACTGTTGATTACGTTAAGTTTGAGAAAGTGAGATAAACTAAAAAAAAACTATACAAAATACTGTCAGAAAGCCACCGATTATGTCAACCTATGTGATGATAAGATATATTTGGTGGGGTTTCGACAGTGTATTGTCTAGTTTTTAGTTTTCAACTTACTTTCCCAAACTTAACGTATTCAACAGAGTCTGCAACCATTTCTGTTTTTCGAGCCGATTAAACATTTTACATTACATAAAGACACTAAACAATTATCCAGTTAGGTAGAAACATAACTTACCTTACCTTTGCTTTCATTTATTTGTTTTTGGACAACTTTTTCGAATCTGTGTATAGTACCCCCCCCCCCCATCACTCAAATATCAATTACTAACTGACATTTTTGTATACAGAAAACAACAAAAAAAATCATTTAGCGTTTCAACATTTTTGCTACATTCAGATTTATCCACTGATTGTTGGTCGAGCCCAAGCCATGATTGGCGGTAATCCCGATGATCAAGATCCAATTCTGCAAGAGTACCATTTTTTTTTCATTTTCGCCTTTTTTGTTTACTTTTTGGAGTGGATTGCTGTACTAAGAATATAAGAAACATGCATTTTCTCTTTTTATTAGAATTTTCCATTACACCAAATTGAGCCACAGCAACGGCTGGCAGGGTACAGGTTGTATATCTATAATATAAAACTGAACGTGTGTGTGTGTGTTTGTTTGTGTGTATGGTCACGAATAGGCTCCTATATGGTTGACTATTTAAAAAACTGATTACATATAATGATAGAAGATATATCGAGGATCAGGAATGGATATGTTTGATCTGACAGAACGGTGGTTCATAAAAATTGCGGGATCTGTGTTCGCGCCTGGTCCCAAAAGTATGAGAATAAAAAATGAAAAAAAGAACGTTTGCAGGGGGTTTTGATATAGATGTAAATAAGAATACTTTGATAAGTATGTTTCAACTTAAATAAGGATGGTATAATAAAATTGTGGGGTCTGTGTTCGCGCCTGTACTCCATGGAAATATGGCACAAACTTTAACAAAGACTTTTCATACCTATTTCCGTAAGTATACTTTGATAATTATGTTTCAGTTTGAAGAAATATGGTATAATCAAATTATTGGGTGTTCGTTCACGCCTGACCTCCATAGAATGTAAATATATCACAAAGTAAAAGTGAGGGTCCACAATAACACCTTAACTTGAATCTTTATTCACGTTATATTGTGTCGAATAAATTCACCTCATAAATTCACGTTCTTATTAAAGTGAAAGCCAAAAAAAAAAGTCGGATCTCTAGACAATTCTCGACACAAATTTGGCATAACTCTGTTTTTTTCCTTCTCCACGTGCACATTGCACTCTTTCGGAAATAGATTAAAAGATAAATAATAAAAAATGAGAACGTTATTGTTACATAACCTTTTTATTTTTATTTATATATCTGTTTAAGCTTTTTTGTCAGTGTACTAGAAGGAATTCAGTTGATTACAATCTTTTCTGCGTGTTCTTTACAGTACAATAGTGCAACCCTGAATCCGATGGCGCAATACTACACCGTTTAATACTGTAAAACTGAAACGAAGCTGTTCTGCTTGAAAAGAGCGACACTCTCTTTTTGTTCATATTTATATCGATTATTTTCTTTAAACAACTAAAGTTATTACGTGTTTACTTTTTTAATATCCCATTTTGCTATTTCGGATTATTTTACTAAAGTAAGTAAAGCTTCATTATTTTTCCAAACTGTTTTTGTTTCTTTGTTTTTCGATATTTCGTCGATATTATTTAGTAAGAATGTCTAGCAGAAAAGCCAACAAACGACTACCCGAAAAAATAAATATACAATATATAAATGTTACCATTTTTTTATTTTTTTATTACATTTTCACCCCAAACAACTACTGGGGCACTATGTTGGGATTTGGGCAGCAAGATGTTGGTTCACGTTGCACTTGAACTTCTGCATGTCAGTACAGTTGGGGAAGCAGGAACTTGGAATGGAATTCCAGAGTCTAGCGCTACTGGGGAAGAAACTACTGGAGTAGAAAGATCTTTTACATCTAGGGATCTCTACTGTGTGGGGGTGGGATTTTGCTGCCTGTCGGGTTTGTCGAGGGTGTCTACGTCGTGGGGGCAAAAGTGTCTGCAGTTCGTCAGAGCATTCGCCATTAAAATACTTGTAGAACAGGCAGAGGGATGCAACGTTTCGTCGATGGGACAGAGACTGAAGCTTAGATGCCAGTTCAGGGCCTATCAGATTGGCGACTCTTTTTTTAACCTTGTCTAGGAGCGAGAGACCAGTAGCAGATGCGCCAGCCCAAATCTGACAACAATACTCCATACATGACCGAATGGTGGCCTTATAGAGGTACAGGATACTTTCAGGTGTCAGCAGTTTTCTAGCACGGTAGTATATAAAAGTTCAGTTCATGTTTCTTTTGTTTTGAAATAGTTTTTAATGTTCATTACTTGAAATAATTTCAGCGAACCGAAATTAAAACGAAATTTCAGGCGATAACTACTTAAATGAATTTTTATATAAAGTACCCATGCTATAATCGAATATTCCTCAAGCACAAACTTACGGAACACATTAAAATATGTTTATAAATATTCCTTACGTTGACGGAACTCTCTTAAATTGTTAACACAGAATGATCAGGTGTCACTCCAAATTGAAAACGGGGTTCTCCATTTTAAAGTCGCTGCCATTTTAATTTTTTTTAAACCGGTTCGTGAATTAAAAAAAAAAATTTTTTTTTTCAAACTACTTAAAAATACAAACCAATGAACTTTTCTACCAGAAAAATAACTTTTATTGACTTTGGTAACATTTATTTCTTGTATATTTATATTATTATATATATAACATTTTCTCTTTGTAAGGAAACATCATGTTGTTGGTCACTCTTGGCTACGAATGGAAACAAAGTTGATATAAAAAAACCTTCCTTTTCATAACCTATCATACTGTCATCAATCACAGTAAATTTTTCCATTGAACCCAGTCAACGACGGGCACTTCTGCTAATATTTATTGCCGACAAGCAGATTATATTTGCATACTGTAAGAAAAGAAGCTAACCAATCCTAAAAGTGAAAAGCCAAAAATTGAACAAAATGTACCAATCCTGTTTCTTTGAAAGCCATTAAGTCAACAATATAATGATACTTTGTATAGAACGGTTCGGAAATCAGAAAGAGAACATGACTTGTTGACAACGTAAAATATTTTCATGGTTGACTTCAATTCATTTATGCTCTATTAGTCAGCGATTCTTCTTGCTATTGTAAATTTCTAGCAATACAATCGTGCAGTTGCTAGTGCATTTGTAGACAATTATACTGCTCAATCAACAGTTAAATAATCTATAGTGTCTTTTGTATGGTTATCAAAAAGGAAAAAAACACCTTTTTAGAATTTTTATTATATAAAGAATATTAAAAATATTACGTTTTTTAACAATTTTCTTCGACGTTTATTAATCATTTATTTTAACTAAGGATTTTTTAAAACCATTATAAAAAGATATTTCTATACGATTAGTGTGTTTAACTAAACTGCTATCTTAAACTTAACCGTGACAGATCAACCCCAATTAACATCTGAAATTTAAGCCTGACAAATTGATCAGGATTCTTAAGCATAAGCGTAACAACGCAACAAAAATACAATTTGAAACTTAATTTTAATTTCGCTCCTAAACATGACTGAGCAGCATTTTTAAACTTAAGCGTAACAGCTGAAGAAATATTTAATTTCTTACTTAAATCTAGCGAAACAGTGCAAAATGCTATTTCAGACTTAAGCCTGATAAACAATGAATGTTTTTTTTTCATAATTATTCTCTCCAGCCCAACCCCCAAAAGAGAACTTAAAATTAACACAACCCTCAAAAGAAAACTTAAAATTAACATAATCATGCTTCGTTCTACCTACCTCTCCAACCCTCACGTCATGCCCGGATGATAACATAAAAAATTAAAAAAAATATAGATCACCCTCTATAGAAACTGGCCTAGTAAACTTTCATAGTAAACCAACAATATATATGTATTAATCTAATTTTGAGATCGTAAACTGTTTTAGCCATATCCGGAATCGACTTTACAAATGAAGTAATTTTGAGATAGAAAATTGTTTAAGCCATTTCAGTACAAATTTTATATTCTTCCACCTTCAATTACTCCAAAGCGACGCTGATTATTCTGTTACTATAAAATTGCCCCTATCTCATTCAATACGGAGCTATGCCAGGAATTCTGCTAATAGATATTTCCATCAATATCCTTCAATCTCGGGCGACGCCTGGGATTGCTAGTATATTTTCTCACCTATCTCATTCGATCTTGAGCAATGCCGGATATTCTGCTAGTGTATGTGTGCAGCCATCTCATACAATCTCGAATAACACCGAGAATTGGTCTATTCTAACCTATCTTATTCAATATCAGGCGATACCAGGTATTCTGTAAATATTTATTTGAACCTGCCCCATAAAAGCTCGGGCAATGCCTGGTATTCTGCTAATATATATTTCCACGTATCTCATTCAATCCAAGCGATGCTGGATATTTTGCTAGTATATATTCTAACCGACATTATTCAATCCATGGCAAAGCCTGGTATTCTGCTAGTATATATCTCCATCAATCCCTTAAATCCTGGGCAACGCAAGGAATTCTGCTAGTATATATTTCAATTAATCTCATTCAATCCCAAAAAGCTCCAGGTATTCTCCTAGTATATATTTGCATCTATCTCATTCAGTCCCAGGCGCCCGTGTATTCTGCTAGCATACATTTGCATATATCTCATTCAATCCTGGGTTACTCCGGGTATTCTGCTAGTATATATTTGTGTCTATCTCATTGAATCCTATAATTCTTGGATACGTTACTAATTTTGACAATCATTTTTCATGATTTTACCCACATTATCACCCCACTCTTACTGAAATAAAAACTTTCATACATTGTCCGAGCTGTTTATTTCATTACACACTTACCAATAAAATAACTCACATTTCATTATTTTGCAGAATTCTTAGATATGTTACTTATTTCTACCATCACTTTTATGATTTAACCCACATTATCGCCCCCTATTACTTAAATAATAACTTAAAGACATTAGCTGGGCTGTTTATTTCATTAAAAACAGACCAATCATATAACTCATATTTCATAATTTTTCATTATTCTTGAATATGTTCCTTTGACACATTCATTCCGCTGTTTATTTCATTGCAAACACTCTAATCAAATAAGTTGCATTTCATTATTTTTACATTACAAACCCAGCAATCAATAGTCAGGTTTACTCGCAAACCGTTTCTGTTATTTCCAGGACTCTGTTCATATCCCTCACCACACTGTTAAAAATATACATGAAATAGTTCCAAGTAGTTACCCATCTGATAATGACCAAGTTCGTTGTTGCCTAACTTTGGTGATCTATAAGAGCATTTTGTAATCCCAAGTAGTTTCCCATCTAATAATCACCGAGTCCATTGTTGTTTAACTTTCGTTATCTACATAAAGCATAATGTATTCCTAATTCGTCACCCATCTGATAATGACCCAGTTCATTGTTGCTTAACTTTGGTGATCTACATAAAGAAGTTTGCATTTCCTAGTGGTTAACCTTTGATAATGATCAAGCTCATTGTTGCTTAACTCTGGTGATCTGCATTAAGCGTATTGTATTCCTAAGTAGTCACCCATCTGATAATGACCAAGCTCATTGTTGCTTAACTTTGGTGATATACATACACTATTTTGTATTCCCAAGTAGTCACCCATATAATAATGAGTAAGCTCATTGTTACTTAATCTTGATGGTCTACATAAAGAATTCTGTATACCCAATTGTCACACATCAAATATTTACCAAGCTAATTGTTCCTTATCTTTTGTTATCTACATAAATAATTTTGCATTCCCTAGTAGTCACCCCTCTGATAATGACACAGTTTATTGTAGTTAAACTTTAGTGATCTACATAAAGCATTTTGTATTTCCAAATAGACACCCATCTTAAATGACCAAGCCAATTGTTGCTCAACTTTAGTTATCATCATAAAGCATTTTGTATTCTAAAGTAGTCACCCGTTTTAGAATGACCACAAAAATTTGTTTAACTTTGCTGATCAGTATAAAGCATTTTGTATTCCCAAATAGTTACCCATCCTATAATAACCAAACTAATTGTTGCTTAACTTTGGTGATCTTAATAAGCATTTGGTAATCCCAAGTAGTTACCCGTCTAATAATCACCAAGCCCATTGTTGCTTAACTTTTCTTATCTACCAAAAAGAATCATGTATTCCTAATTAGTTACTCATCTGATAATGACCCAGGTCATTGGTGCTTAAGTTTGGTTATCTACAAAACGTATTTTGTATTCCAAAGTAATTACCTATTTTATAATCACCAAGCTCATTGTTGCTTAACTTTGGGTTTCTACATAAAGCATTATGTAGAAATAGTCACCTAATTGAGAATGACCAAAACAATGTTGCTTAAATTTTACTAAAATAATAACTTTGAGAGATTATCTGGGCTGTTTATTTCATTAAAAACACACTAATTATATAACTCATATTTCATAATTTTTAAAAATTCTTGAATATGTTACTAATTTCGACAATCATTTCTCATGATTTAACCTACATTATTGCCCCCTCTTACTAAAATAATAACTTTGCCACATTATTTGGGCTGTTTATTTCATTTCAAACACACTAATCAAATAGGTCGCATTTCATCATTTTTACATTACAAACCCAGCAATCAATAGTCAGGTTTACTCGTAAACGGTTTCTGTGATTTCCAGGACTGTCTTCATATCCCTCACCACACTGTTAAAATTATACATGAAATAGTCCCAAGTAGCTACCCACCTGATAATGACCAAGTTCGTTGTTGCTTAACTTTGGTGATCTACATAAAGCATTTTTGTATTCTCAAGTAGTCACCAATCTGAAAATGACCAAGTTCATTGTTGCTTAACTTTGATCTACATAAATAATTTGGAATTACCAAGTAATCACCCATCTGATAAGGACCAAACAATGTTGCTTAACTTTAGTAATCTACACAAAGCATGTTGTATTCTGAAGAACTCACCCATCTGAAAATGACCGGGACAATGTTGTTTAAGTTTAGAGATCTATATATGACATTTGGTGTTCCCAAGTAGTTACCCATCTGATAATGACCAGGCTCCATGTTGATTAACTTTGGTAATCTACATGAAGCATTTAATGTTCCCAAGTAGTCACCCATCTGATAATAACCAGGCTCAATGTGTTTTAACTTTGGTGATCTATATAAAGTATTTGGTGTTCCCAAGTAGTCACCCATCTGAGAATGACTGAGACAATGTGGCTTAACTGTGGTGATCAACATGAAGCATTTAATGTTCCCAAGTAATTTCCCATCTCATAATGACTAGGCTCAAGATTGCTTAACTTAGCCATAAGACCAAGTAACCGTCTTACACAGCTTAATTTTCTACGGAGCATTATCTTCTATTATAAAAAGACGCATAATTTATATTTATCGATTACTAAATGGAGACAAGATGTCATATTTCAAAAATCACATTTGAGCTAAAAACATTATTATTTAGAAGGCCATCCTTATTTTCGAGTGACGTTTGTTTCTCTAAAGTTTGACATGCAAAGCATGACCTCCTCCTTATTTTCTTAGTGAGGGGGGCGACAGATGAAACCGCTTGAATTCTAAGAAAAGATACTACACTTTGATCTTAACCAAAAGACCAAATAAAAGAAAAAAGATCCGTATTATATATTTATCGTATATTAAATTAAGACAAGATTTCGTATTCCAAACATCACACATCGCTAAACTGCTGATTCCAAATTCTTAATTAAAAACCCCCTATTATTCAGAAAGCCATTCTTAGTATTGGGAGGTTATGTTTTTTATATAAGGTATAGGAGGAAGGGATTTAAGAAATTCATATTATGTACTAGCAGATTACCCGACGTAGGTGGAAATACATTGAATGTTTCCTAGCAAAATACCCAGCGTTGCCTGGGATCAGATGATTGGTTGATATATGTACTAGCCTAATAGCCGGCGATGCTTGGGATTGTATTACATAGCTGGATATATGTACTAGCAGAATACCCGGCGTAATCAGGGGTTGGATAAAATTGGTGTATATGTACTAGCAGAATAACCAACGTCACCCGGGATTGTATGACATAGCACTAGCATGGCATATGTACTAGCAAATTACCCGGCATGGCCTGGGATTGTATGACATAGGTGGATATGTACTAGGAGAATACCCAGTGTTGCCCGGGATTGTATGACATAGATGCAGTATAGGTCCGATTCGACAATTTTGAAGGGGCTTGTGCAGTATAGGTCTGAATTGACAATTTTGAAGGTGCTTGTGCAGTATAGGTCCGATTTGAAAATTGTGAAGATTCTTGTGCAGTATAGGTCCGGAAATGAGGGTGGTAGAATGTAAAGTTTGTCCTGGAAATGTCTTAAACTATTTTCAATTTAAAAATGACTTTATTTGTGAAGTCGATTATGGGCATGGCTGAAACACTTTACGATCTCCAAATTAGATTAATTAATACATATCGTTGGTTTTCTATGAAAGTTTACTAGGCCAGTTTCTGTAGGGCGTGATCTATATTTTTTTAAAATTTTTAATGTTGTCACCCGGGAATGATGTGATGATTGTAGTGGGGGGGGTTTAAAGAAGCATGACTATGTTAATTTTAAACGAGCTCTTGAGTTCTCTTTTGGGGTTGTGCTGGAGAGAGTAATGTCCGTTTTGGGGTGACAAAGCAATGTCCGACAATTTCATATTCCAAAAACACAGGATATCTGTGGAATTATATTCCGGAAAAGACATACTTTCTCTTACCGTTGTTGGCATGTGGGAGTGAATAACTACATTACTACATTGGTATGTGGGAGGGAATAACTACATTAATATTGAAATTCGTGGTATAGTAAAAGGCGCCTAATCACAATCCGTGTAAATTCCTTTCTATAACTACTTGGAAAACCTGCTCGTGAATGTTCTAGAAATTATATAATTTCACTTTAAAATATAGCATCGGTAGTCGAGAGTAACAGAACACAGTAATGTGGAATTTTTTAGTGAAGCAAGGATTGCCTAATCACTAAAATTAACACATTTGTGTATTTGTTTGTAAAACCTACTGAGTAATCTTCAGAAAATTAAGTATTTTTCAAAATAAATTTGGTGTCGGTAATGGGGAATTAAAATGAAACACAGTAATGTGGAATTTGATAATAAAACAAGGGTTGTCTAATCACTAACTGTGTTAATGTATTTATGCATTAATTTAAAAATCCTACTGAAACATCGTTAAAAAATGTCATAATTTTTCTTACAATTTTAGTGCTGATAGTAACGAAGGAAAACCCCCTAGTAATATTGAAATTTATGATGAAGCAATGTTTGCCTAATTTTTAACCAAGATGATGTATTTATGTACTAATTTAGAAAGTCTAATGATCTACTTTCTAAAAATTGTTTCAGTTTTCTTAAAATTATGGTAGTCTTGGTGGTAAGAGAAATTATTTACCATGTTGTACAATACCTGCCGATAGTATGTGAAATTGTTTCATGTATGTATTTTAATTACCCGTCCGAGGGTAGGTAAAATTATTTTAAAAATCTGTTGTAATTTTACCCATCCCCGCAAAGGAAACATTATTTCATATATATGGTATAAATTACTTATCCTAGATAAGGTACAATTATTTGATAGTTGTAACACCCGTCGTAGGGTAGGTAAAATATTCATTTGCTCGAAAAAGCTAATGATACATAAACATTAAAAATTCCTCTATCCGAAGAATAACAAATATGTTCAAAATCAACTTCAATTTTCTCATTGTTTATACGGTCCCGAGCAACGCCGGGTAGCCCCGCTAGTACATAGGAAAAACGAAAAAATGTCACTTTTTGGGCCCCCTGCACAAAAACGCTCAGCTGACGAACTCAGAGTTTATGCTTTGGGTCAAAAATTCGATATTTGTCGTCCGGATGGTCGGGCTATATTATGATACCAAATTTGTGCCTTTTTGTGTCTGGCGAAAGTTTCTAGCGAACATACAAACACACACATGCATACGTACACACATTTTCGCTTTTATATATATATATATATATATATATATATATATATATAATTTTCAGAACGTGAAAATGATATATATATATATATATATATATATATATATATATATATATATAATTTTCAGAATGTGAGTAGGGTATAATTATTTCCATAGTCAAACAAGGTCGCGGCTCACAAGAGCAAGGCAGACAAAAACCGGAAGTCCGAGACTCGTTCTTCGCAATCATTGTGGCTCATCAGTTGAAAACATCCGAACTCAAGATTTTGAAACTCAAGACTTTTGCATGCGAGGCGAATACTTTGCCACGTGAACGACCGCGTCACACACAAGAAAGTCTATTTACTAACATTGATCAACGAAACCGCGTTGAAATCCGAGCATGAAATGATTCTTTATCTCGAACAAAGGATGCGGCCATAAAACTAATAAGAACCCCCACAGATGTGTCACAAGTAGCTCTTGTGACCGGCGACATTGTTTTACTGTGAAGATAAATATGTACTTATACATATGTATTTATTATATATAACTAAAGGGCTTTGTATGCGTCAGAAATATAACCTCTTATGAAAAAAATAACTTACTTATCTAAAGATATTAGGTCAAATTGCTTGTAAAATCAACCTGCCAAAACCTACAAAAATATAGGATCAAATAGTATATACTTTGACTTAATTTTATATATAATTGCTCTGTAACTACGCCGATTAAAAATTGGAATTGCCTAGTAGTTTTAGAGGTTCGGAGACACATATATACACACATACACACAGACAATTACACTTTATATAATAAATGCATTCAAAATTGTATTTGATAATGAATGTTAGTTCAAACGTAATCGTGACAAACGACGGACAGGGATTCTGAGACGGAGACAAAATTGACAAACTCAGGAGAATTATTGTTTTACATATTTCCTTGTTCGAATCCTGGTCACGCCACTAAATTACCAGGTGTGATATTATGAATCAGTTGTAGAGACGTATGTAAATTTCTCTTCGTCTAGTCATTGAAGTCATCTACTGATCTAGTTTTTTGTTTACGTTTTTCTATTTACGAATCACGCAATAAAACATACTTTTTTAAATTTCACTTTGGCAGATATTCCCAACCTCTCACATTTACTTAGCCTCTGCTCATGATCACTGACAGCAGATTTGAAACGATATTTGCTCCAGTCCAGAAAACAAGCAAACTAATGTTCATGAACAACGCATTGCACTTGAAAGTTCGTAGTCTATGTAAAACTAAAAGACGGAGAAAAATAACTGGTAAGGATAGAAACATGTGAGAAAGACACAGATAAAATTATAAATGTAAACGAGGGAACTTGGAACATGACCTAAAATGTTATAAATGGAAATAACTTCACTTAGGACATGCACTAAAATGTTTAAAGTGCAATTATCTATACTTCGAATATGCACAAAAATATTTTAAGTGCAATAATCTATACTTCGAATATGCACTAACATGGTTTAAGTGCAATTATCTATACTTCGAATATGCACTACAATGTTTTAAGTGCAATTATCTATACTTCGAATATGCACTAAAATGTTTTAAGTGCAATTATCTATACTTCGAATATGCACTAAAAGGGTTTAAGTGCAATTATCTATACTTCGAATATGCACTAAAAGGGTTTAAGTACAATTATCTATACTTCGAATATGCACTAAAATGTTTTAAGTACAATTATCTCTACTTCGAATATGCACTAAAATGTTTTAAGTGCAATTATCTATACTTCGAATATGCACTAAAATGTTTTAAGTGCAATTATCTATACTTCGAATATGCACTAAAATATTTTAAGTGCAATTATCTATACTTCGAATATGCACTAAAATATTTTAAGTGCAATTATCTATACTTCGAATATGCACTAAAATGTTTTAAGTACAATTATCTCTACTTCGAATATGCACTAAAATGTTTTAAGTGCAATTATCTCTACTTCGAATATGCACTAAAATGTTTTAAGTGCAATTATCTATACTTCGAATATGCACTAAAATGTTTTAAGTGCAATTATCTATACTTCGAATATGCACTAAAATATTTTAAGTGCAATTATCTATACTTCGAATATGCACTAAAAGGGTTTAAGTGCAATTATCTATACTTCGAATATGCACTAAAATGTTTTAAGTGCAATTATCTATACTTCGAATATGCACTAAAATGTTTTAAGTGCAATTATCTATACTTCGAATATGCACTAAAAGGGTTTAAGTGCAATTATCTATACTTCGAATATGCACTAAAAGGGTTTAAGTGCAATTATCTATACTTCGAATATGCACTAAAATATATTAAGTGCAATTATCTATACTTCGAATATGCACTAAAATGTTTTAAGTGCAATTATCTATACTTCGAATATGCACTAAAAGGGTTTAAGTGCAATTATCTATACTTCGAATATGCACTAAAAGGGTTTAAGTGCAATTATCTCTACTTCGAATATGCACTAAAATATTTTAAGTGCAATTATCTATACTTCGAATATGCACTAAAATATTTTAAGTGCAATTATCTATACTTCGAATATGCACTAAAATGTTTTAAGTGCAATTATCTCTACTTCGAATATGCACTAAAATGTTTTAAGTGCAATTATCTATACTTCGAATATGCACTAAAAGGGTTTAAGTGCAATTATCTATACTTCGAATATACACTAAAATATTTTAAGTGCAATTATCTATACTTCGAATATGCACTAAAAGGGTTTAAGTGCAATTATCTATACTTCGAATATGCACTAAAATGTTTTAAGTGCAATTATATATACTTCAAATATGCACTAAAATATTTTAAGTGCAATTATCTATACTTCAAATATGCACTAAAATGTTTTAAGTGCAATTATCTATACTTCGAATATGCACTAAAATATTTTAAGTGCAATTATCTATACTTCGAATATGCACTAAAAGGGTTTAAGTGCAATTATCTATACTTCGAATATGCACTAAAATGTTTTAAGTGCAATTATCTATACTTCGAATATGCACTAAAATATTTTAAGTGCAATTATCTATACTTCAAATATGCACTAAAATGTTTTAAGTGCAATTATCTATACTTCGAATATGCACTAAAATATTTTAAGTGCAATTATCTATACTTCGAATATGCACTAAAAGGGTTTAAGTGCAATTATCTATACTTCGAATATGCACTAAAATGTTTTAAGTGCAATTATCTATACTTCGAATATGCACTAAAATATTTTAAGTGCAATTATCTATACTTCAAATATGCACTAAAAGGGTTTAAGTGCAATTATCTATACTTCGAATATGCACTAAAATATTTTAAGTGCAATTATCTATACTTCGAATATGCACTAAAAGGGTTTAAGTGCAATTATCTATACTTCAAATATGCACTAAAATATTTTAAGTGCAATTATCTATACTTCAAATATGCACTAAAATATTTTAAGTGCAATTATCTATACTTCAAATATGCACTAAAAGGGTTTAAGTGCAATTATCTATACTTCGAATATGCACTAAAATGTTTTAAGTGCAATTATCTATACTTCGAATATGCACTAAAATATTTTAAGTGCAATTATCTATACTTCGAATATGCACTAAAATGTTTTAAGTGCAATTATCTATACTTCGAATATGCACTAAAAGGGTTTAAGTGCAATTATCTATACTTCGAATATGCACTAAAAGGGTTTAAGTACAATTATCTATACTTCGAATATGCACTAAAATGTTTTAAGTGCAATTATCTATACTTCGAATATGCACTAAAATATTTTAAGTGCAATTATCTATACTTCGAATATGCACTAAAAGGGTTTAAGTGCAATTATCTATACTTCGAATATGCACTAAAATGTTTTAAGTGCAATTATCTATACTTCGAATATGCACTAAAATATTTTAAGTGCAATTATCTATACTTCGAATATGCACTAAAATGTTTTAAGTGCAATTATCTATACTTCGAATATGCACTAAAAGGGTTTAAGTGCAATTATCTATACTTCAAATATGCACTAAAAGGGTTTAAGTACAATTATCTATACTTCGAATATGCACTAAAATGTTTTAAGTGCAATTATCTATACTTCGAATATGCACTAAAATATTTTAAGTGCAATTATCTATACTTCGAATATGCACTAAAATGTTTTAAGTGCAATTATCTCTACTTCAAATATGCACTAAAATGTTTTAAGTGCAATTATCTATACTTCGAATATGCACTAAAATATTTTAAGTGCAATTATCTATACTTCGAATATGCACTAAAATGTTTTAAGTGCAATTATCTATACTTCGAATATGCACTAAAAGGGTTTAAGTGCAATTATCTATACTTCGAATATGCACTAAAAGGGTTTAAGTACAATTATCTATACTTCGAATATGCACTAAAATGTTTTAAGTGCAATTATCTCTACTTCAAATATGCACTAAAATGTTTTAAGTGCAATTATCTATACTTCGAATATGCACTAAAATGTTTTAAGTACAATTATCTCTACTTCGAATATGCACTAAAATGTTTTAAGTACAATTATCTATACTTCGAATATGCACTAAAATGTTTTAAGTACAATTATCTATACTTCGAATATGCACTAAAATGTTTTAAGTGCAATTATCTATACTTCAAATATGCACTAAAATGTTTTAAGTGCAATTATCTATACTTCGAATATGCACTAAAATGTTTTAAGTGCAATTATCTCTACTTCGAATATGCACTAAAATGTTTTAAGTGCAATTATCTATACTTCGAATATGCACTAAAATGTTTTAAGTGCAATTATCTCTACTTCGAATATGCACTAAAATGTTTTAAGTGCAATTATCTATACTTCGAATATGCACTAAAATGTTTTAAGTACAATTATCTATACTTCGAATATGCACTAAAAGGGTTTAAGTGAAATTATCTATACTTCGAATATGCACTAAAAGGGTTTAAGTGCAATTATCTACACTTCGAATATACACTAAAATATTTTAAGTGCAATTATCTATACTTCGAATATGCACTAAAATATTTTAAGTGCAATTATCTATACTTCGAATATACACTAAAATGTTTTAAGTACAATTATCTATACTTCGAATATGCACTAAATGTTACAAATGCAATTACCTATACTTCGAATATGCACTAAATGTTACAAATGCAATTATGTATGCTTTGAATATGCACGAAATGTTACAAATGCAAACGACATGCAAACCTGAAACAATACTGGGAAACGAAAACAGCCAAATGTTTAGGACATTTAATTACAACAGGGAAACTCGGTCAAGCAATGAAATTTGACGCAGTAATTATAAGAATGAAAAAAGAACCTGACAAATTTTAGATTTTTGCATCCAAGCAGACCACTAAATTTAAATTAAAGAGATTTTTACTTAACAAAAATTCCGTGGAAGTGGCTAGAGAATTAAAGTGAATATGTAACATGAAAATAAAATCAATAAAATACCAATAATTTTTGGATCTCTAGGAACGATCCAGAAAAAACGGAAAGAAAGACTATCAGAAATTTGAATCTATGGGAAGGCTAATGCTATACAGTTGACGGTAATGATGAAAATAGTTTAGATCTTAAAGAAACTTCTCGAAACGGTAAACTAACCCATATAAAATACAAACATGTACAGCCATATAGAGACAGCAACAGAAGTAAAACAAAACAAAAAAAGATGGAAGGAACACCTCATGTATCTAAAGAGACTGAAACTGCACAGAATCACCTAAACTCTTTTTCACTGAAAATAAAAATAGTTACAAGACAATAGACATCGGCCGTGACTCACATCAGACAAAGTAGTCCGGAAAATTCAAAGAGGCTAAACAAATGGAGGATAAAATTAACTAACCAGACTTCTACTGGATGAATCAACAGTGTTAGGATTTTGGAGTGCCTTAATGCTACTCAAATTACACTGAATTTTAAATCTATTCGGAAGAGTTGGAAATCTTAAATGACTGGTAACAACATCAGTAATTATAAGTGAGTATTCTCTTATGATGGCAGGAGTGAGAACTAGTGAGTATAAGTAATATTTTTCACTGCTTTTCCACCTCGAATAATTACCAGTTTGATGCAAGGAGTTACTATATAGGACAGACTTTGCAATGATACTATGTAGGAAGGTCAGCAGCAGATATCTGTTTAAATTACACTTGAACTTCTGAATGTACAGATAGCAAAATAGGGAGTCAGTATGAAATTCCAAAGACTAAATGCTCAAGAGTAGAAGCTATTTCAGCAGCAGGCTTTCTGGCATGTATGGATTTCTACAATAAAGAAGCGGGATTTGGTTGCTTGTCGGACAACGTCAAGAAAGCTCGTCGGAAAACGTCTCCTTAATATACTTGTAAAATAGACACAGAGGTGCAACATTTCATCGATGAGACAGAGGTTGGAGTTTGGTAGCTAGTAATGGACCTATTTGGTTGGCGACTCTCTTTTGACCCTGTCTAGGAGTGAAAGACTAGTAAGAAATCCGAAGGCACACATTCAGCAACATACTCCTGCATTGGCGAATGGTGGCTGTGTAAATGTAAAATTAAAGTCCAGGCGTAAATAACGTTCTACCACAGTAGAGAGGGCCTTCCTTCTTTGCAGCGATATTAGCAATTCCCTCGATGTATTTGTATGAATTTATGTTCTCTGTAAACGTTAAGCTGGAGAATTTGAAAGAGGAGCATTCCACTAGAGTATTATTACCCATGACTCGCAGTGGTTGAGAGGGTATCTCGTAATTATTAAAGTAAAGAAGCATTGCTTTGGTAGCATTGAATGTTAACATTCATTTACTTTCTTTATTCTATTACAGACAAGATATCATTCTCCAAGGTTTCAGATATTGCATTTATTGGTTTTCTGATCGTTCCATATTATAGAACGTGTGATCATCGAGAAATATACCCATCTCAGACGCAATTTTGCCAGGAAGGTAATTTATGAATATCAGGAATAATAAAAATCCAAGGATCGGTCCCTGTGGCTAACCCGCATTTCAACCTGAAATTTCTGTTATTTAAGACAGATTTGATGAAGTATTCATTCAGTAATATCATATTCAGTAAAACCCATAGTGTCTTAGTTTCGCAAAGGTATTAGATATCTCTAAAGCTACTGCCCTGGACTCCTCTTCCTTATTCTGTGCGTGGTATATACACTCAGAGATTACAGTCAGGATATCTGCAGTAGCGGGGCTTGCCTTAATCAATATTGTTTGCAAGAGAAAAATTTAGTATCTATCAGGTAATGATTTACTGCTTGATTAATTAATGACCAACCTTTAGCGAAATAAAAAGGAAGGAAGTAAATGGGGCAATTATTGAATGAGTTAGTTCTTTTGACAAAATTCTTGTAAACTAATACCCCACAAGAAGTTTTCAACAATCAGGAAACCAAGATTCGGTAATGCATTTGTTGAAGAGGTTGGAGAGAACTGAACTAACCTTTTAATTATATATCTGGAATAAGATAATACCTGTCTTTGGCGTATTTAATTTTTTTTTTTTTGATATCACGAACTGGGTTGATGTTCAGATCAGAGATTGTTTTCTGTCTGCAAAGGTAAATTTGAAACGAAAGTGGTTTGCTGTATTCAAAGTGGAGTTTGGGGCAAATACCCGTGCAAGCAAGTTAGATTTCTCGGTTATCGTGAAAACAGTCTAAAATGTTGTTGGATAGGGAAGGAATGTAAACGAATCATTAATTACTTGGATGTTATAAATTGACCGGGAGTTGCGAGTTCCTAATGTGTAAGTTGATACTTGTGATTTCGGCATGTCTTCTTCTTAACTGTGGCTTTTTCACTCTTACACTTGCGATTTCTAGCTTCTATATTCTTTTGTCTACTCGAACTAGACACATGTCGGATAAGCCTGCAAGTCTTCGGAATGCATGCTACTTAAGTAATGGCAGCTGCGCAAGTAGAGATGAACCATTGTGGAGAGTGGCGTTTTCTGGTTTGAACGATCCAGTTGTATCGTTTGCTCAATGTTCTGCAGGAAGGGAAAATACATTTCCCAGGGAAGCATGACTGATGTGATCATTGATTGCTTCCCAGTCAGCTTTCTTGGAGTACCTTTTTTGAGCAAGAAATCTTTAACTTGAGGTTAAAAGTTTAGGATGATATCTATCATTATAACAACACAATGAACATTCTCGAGTGGCCAATAGGCATTTGTTACACGATATTAATGTACTATTGTCAAGAATAGGTGTAGAAGTGGGACTTGCGGACTCTGTCAATCTAGGAATGTACTGTCTGTGACAGAATGGAATATAGAATTTCTGTGCGTGATACTACCATCTGCGTCTGCGTAACTAGAGAAACAAAGTCAGTTACTGTGATGGACGTTAAAGTCACACCAGTAATATTAATGATAATAATAATGATGATGATGATTATATAAATTACAATATTAAAATAATGAAATCATTTTAATGATAATAACAATGATGGTTTTACTAATAACAATAATAATAATTAGATAATAATAATAATAATAATAATAATAATAATGTTCTTGAATACTCTAAACTTGACAGTTCTTCTATACAAAAACAATAGGACTTGCTTACCATTAACCTAGCTTGCCCTTTTGATACGAGAGTGCTAGAAAAAGGACCAATGAATACAAACATCTAAAATGCGTATTAGTTGGGATGGGAAATTAAAAAATTGTAATTGGAACGCTTTGAACTTTAGGGAATAACTATTATTTATTGCTTAATAAAATATACGAGACATTTTCTTTTCCAATTGTGTTGAAAGGCTTCTCTGTGAAGAACGCTGAATGTGTTTAGGTACAACTCGAATGTCTAAAGTTAACGGAATTGATCTGATGCACCCAGCGTAACTAAAAACATCAAAAAGTTAAGACATTTTTTTACATAGGCATCACAACATTATCAAGACCAAGAGGCCACTCAAGGATAAGGGTTAAAGAGTGTACAGTAGAAATTGGACAATATAGTAATCATTAGTAATGAAAATTTGGTAAATTTGATAACTTATATGGAACGGCTCATCAAGAACTTATTTACTTTAGACTTGAACACAGCCATATTGTAGTCAGTCGGAAAGCAGGAAAATGGAAGACAATTCCACAGGTGTGCAGTTCTAAGAAAGAAGCTTTGTTCATGGAATCTACCTTTAGGTTTAGGCACAGATAAAGAGTGGGGGGAATTATTGATAGTGTTTACAGATAGACGATTGTTTTTTGTGAAAGTTTTGCGTGGGGGGACCATAGATTGAAGCTCAGTCGAACACTTTCCATGAAAATAACGATACATCAGAGACAAACTCGCAACATCTCTTCTGTGAGATAGAGGTTGCAAGGAGGAGAAAAGGACATCTCCTACGAGGCTACGAAGTCTATTTTGAACTCTATCAAGGCAGGACAAGTCCTTTCTAGCAGCTCCTGCCCAGATGTGGCAACAGTATTCCATCCTTGGACGTACCTGGCTCTTATATAGATAGAGAATTGCATCAGCAGTGAGATATTTACCGGATCGATAGAAAGATCCCACCATTTTTCCAGCGGCCTTGGCAACAGATTTGATGTACGTGTTCCATTTAAGATCAGGAGTAATGGTCAAGCCCAGAAGCTTGTCAAAACTTGAGGCCTCCTGAAGACGAGAGCCATTCATTTCAATTGATGCCAAATGTGGATTAGAATGTTGATGATGTAAAGAGAGAAGCTTGGTTTTAGATGCATTAAAAGTAACCAGCCACTCCTTTCCCCATTGTACCACGTGCTCAAGATCAGAGGAGAGAGAATTGGAGAGAACTTGGCCATTTACTGTCTTAGATGTGCTACCATAAATGGTAGTGTCGTCAGCATAAATGTCTACAAATGATGTAAGGATGTGATTTGGAAGATCATTAATGTAGATCAGGAAAAGAGTTGGGCCCAGGATGGACCCCTGAGGGACACCAGCATTAATACTGTGAGCTTCTGATTTTTTCCCCTCAACTACTACTCTTATGAACCTATCAGAAAGAAATGATTTAATAATTTAGAAGACTTTTCCAGCTATACCATAGCTAGCGATCTTATGAAGTAAACCTTTATGCCATACCCTATCAAAGGCTTTAGATATGTCAAGAGCAATTGCCCTAGAAAGATTGCCACCGTCGAGAGATTTGCTAATCCTATGTGATATAACTGTAAGCACATCTGCTGTAGATCTAGCAGAACGGAAACCATATTGAGTGTCACTAAGAAGGTTATTTTTGTTGAGATGGTTGATTACTTCTGTATTTAACACAGATTCTAGCAACTTACTCATGACGCACAGGAGACTTATTGGCCTGTACTGAGAGGAGGATGAGCGATCACCTGAATTCTTAAATACAGGGCATACTGATGAGATTTTCCAGGGAGATGGGAAACTATTCTCCTTAAGACAACGTTTAAACAGTTTTGTAAGTATGGGCGCTAGTTCAGGTTTAAGTTTTTTGAGTACTATAATTGGAATACCGTCAGGGCCAGTTGCTTTACTGGAATCAAGGTTTTTGATCTACGAAATAATAATAATAATAATAATAATAATAATAATAATAATAATAATAATAATAATAATAATAATAATAATAATAATAAAATAGTAATAATAATAATAAAAATAAAAATAATAATAATAATAATGATAATAATAATAATAATAAAATAATAATAATAATAATAATAATAATAATAATAATAATAATGATATAACCACATCTAGTAAGTAAAATATTTAACTCTTTTCCAGTTTTTTTTTTCGTACTAAAAGTTATGCTACTGCAAAGAGCGTATTTTGTTAAAAGACTTAATATTTTATAAAACAATTTTTTTATTAACTAGATATGTATCTATTCAAAATAAGTTAAATTACAAAAGTCAAATGGCAAGTAACAGGTACTGTAAGCACACGCTTCCTACCTTTATTACACAGATTATTTGTGAAGAACAATACTTAACTAAGATTACAGACAGCTACCTTCGAATGGGGTTCTTCTATCACCACTATTGGTGATCAAAGATATGATCTCACTCAACAACATACAGGGGAAATGTGAAACCGAATAAAACTTTCATAATACAGAAGAAAAAATAAACCAATCCAAATGTTATTAACAAAGGCAAAAAGCAAGTAAGTCTGCTAAACAGAATATTCAGCCTGTCAATCAAATAGAATTTGAAATAGAAAGATGACTTTAGCAAACTGATCTTCAAAATAATACAAAAACCATGGACAGGAAAGTATGCTAAAACATATAGACACAATTGCATTTTAAACTTTCACACATATCTTTCAGATACAAACCCGAGACAGTTGTGACAATAAAAAATCACAATGTTTTTGACATCTTGAATATAAACATGTGTTACTATGAAAATATTTATTCATAAGAATAACATAATTTGTATTTTATAAGTTGATCCTAATTAGATTAAAAATGTCTCACCCATAGAAGTCTTTAGATTTCGATGAGCAATATGAATCTAACTAATATTATTCTTCTTTCGTTATATAAACCTAAGATTATCTAAACAGTTTTGCAATCAACGAAACAAGTGATAATCCGACAGAGCTACGCCAGGGGAATACGCAGGAAAAAGCAATACTTCCCAATCATGTTCTTTCCGCAGATGTTTGATCAGTTTACTGTCGGAAAGCAAGCGTTATCATTATGAAACATGATTCTCTCTCTCTATTGAATTCGTGCTTCATAATGATAACATGAATGAGGATATTGCAGCAAACTATGAATGATGCCTTAATATTCTGACAGTAAAATGTTAAAAATCAATCATGATGTTTTGTTTAAGTAATAAAAACACGCATAATATAAATAACAGTTTATTACTCATGCCTAGTCTACCATCCGCCAAAAAATCTTGAACAGGCAAGGAGACGGAGAAATATAGGAGCATAGTTCTGAGTACAATAAAGTATATAAATTAAAACTAAATGCAAATGCATTAGGATATTTATAATTAATTAATAATAAAGAATGCATTCCGTAAATTTAATACCAAGAAAAAATAAAGCAAATACACATTAAGTACATAAATACACACACCGATTATAATAAATAAGAATACAAACAATAGAATGAAACAAGCCTGTCTTGTTATCGTAATAATACTATATATAAGTTTATGTTCCATATAATATGCTAGCGAGATTACATAACAACCCTTATCGAGTATTCAAGATGTTTCTCGACGTCAAATTTTTAAAAGCAATTTTCAACAACGTCTCTAAAATATGAGTTGAAAATCCATACGAGATTAAAAACTCCGCAAGTGTTTCATTTGATATTCATTCTGACAGTTTCTCTTTGGCTAACTTCTAAACAGCCAAGCACTCGTTGTAGATGCAATTTCTAATAAATCAAAAATACATTTAAGTCATCGCAATGCTGTTGCGGAAGTTTAATTTTAATACGACTCTCTTTCTTTCTTTCTCTCTCTTTCTCTCTCTCTCTCTATATATATATATATATGTAAGAGAAAAAAAATTAAAACTGTAAGGTGAACTTTACAATAAAAATGTATTGTTCGACGGAATACACCAAAAACAATTTTCAAATTCCTTATTCCGCGGAGTTTAAAAGAATGCTATTTTTATTATTCTTCTCATCAAAGGACATAAGGAAATCAGCAAATTATATTTGTAGCAATGCTAGAATTTTCTAGTTAAAGCATTAAGTGAAACCTTAATTTATTGTTGCTATAAAATGCAAAATTAACAAATGAAAAAATATTGGATATGTAAAAAACTAATAGAAAAAGAAAACAGCACATAATATTTCAGCTTGAATGAAACTCTTCTAGAGTTGATCCAAAATGCAAAACAGTTCTTTAGATAGAATGTATTCCAAAATAAGTTCAGTGTGACAATGCATATTATCCGATTGAAAACTTTTTCAAAAATCCGATTGAAATGTTTACAAAACAGCTGAAATAATTAAAATTATTTTTTTTTCGGGCAGTGCAGTAGTCCAAAGAGAAGTCTTTCCCTAGTCAAATGGGACATAATAGTAAGAAGAGAGAAATCCAAAATGAGAACCTTAATCCTCGGCTTAAAAAAGAAAAAGTGATTCCAAGCGGGGTGGGGTGAAAGATCGTATTACTGTGACCGGAAATTGTCTAGACAGAATAAAACAAATCTTTCTATAAAGAAATTCGAAAAAAAGCGTAGGAACGATGATTATAATTCCTTAAGTATTGCAGAATCATAGATTATTAAGGCTGTCAAAATGTCATGATGATAGTTAAGATGACATAATAATAATAATAATAATAATAAATGTAAAAAAATATAATAATAGTATAGTCAATAATAATAATAATAATAATAATAATAATAATAATAATAATAATAATAATAATAATAATAATTTAGTAATATTGGTAACAGATTTAGTAATAAGGATAAAAACTACTAAAGATGTCGATAATAATAATGTTTATAATAGCAGCAACAGGGATAGTGACACAAATGGTTATGTCAATCATATACTGATATTGACAAAAAGTAAATATACAGATACATACACATATACATGCATATATACCTATATATATATATACATGCATACCCGTACACACACTTATACACAGATAAATACTTATCATGTACACATAAAATACAAACACGTACTTACCCACATTTATACATTCAAAAGTACACTCATAAACATACAAGTACAAATATATATGATGATTGCAACGTCTTGTCAGACGAGTGCCACTCCCTCAAACACTTAATGTCCATGAGCCCAGAAATTACTTTTTTTCTTAGTCCTACTGGTGAATTCACACGCTAACGCAGGCATGATACTGAAGACAGTCATTGAGATCAATTATTACATGTTTCCAGCATTTCAAGCCTTCATGCGTCATAACTTTTCCATCGCCACAGGACCATTTTTATTGACAAATGCCTGAGGGAGTATCTATACACAGGTGATGTTACAGAGTCTTAGCTTTGTACGACAGCTAAGTCTCTCTCTCTGTTCCAAATGTTGAGATCCAGCAACAAGCAAGAGCAAGATAGCCAGCAACAAGTTAAACTGCAGTCCAGCTTAATGCGGGTACTGGTCTTCCGCTTTATGGTTTTTAAATCAGAGATTTGCTTCTTCTAGAAAGGTTGCCTTCACCACTGCTTATGGGAGCCCTCTCCGCCCCAAATGCAAATATATATACACACATACTTACACACATATATACATATGCAGATATATATATATATATATATATATATATATATAAACAAGCACAAAACACACCTAAATAGACATAATAATGAAAATAAATAAAATAAAAACCTTCATATATATGTATACATATATAAATATTCATAGATACACATACATAGACAAACACTATGATAATTATATACACGCATACAAATTATAACAAATGCTAAACTGCTACTACCGCTACACCCCACCACCACTAATAATAACAATTCAAGAAATTATATTGTTATGGTAGAATGGGTTGAAAAACTACAATAATAAGAATGGATAGTAGTAAAAAAAAATTCTAGTGTATTCATATTTTAAATATTTTAAATTTTAACACACGGACTATGAAATTTCAAAATTGCAATACTTGTATTTTGCCCTACGTTTGCATTATAAAATCAGCTCACTCTTTGTATTGATTACATTTTTGGATTGAGTAGATATTATTATCCTAACTGCCTCAGAAAGGCAGAGGCTAAAATCCAGGGGTGTATGATTGCGATTTACATATAATGCTCCAATAATTGAGAAGCGAATATTCTTAGATTTAAGTTTTAATATTAAAGTAGCCAAAGAAGTAACCTGGTTACTATTTGTGTTTTTATTGATAAAAAAGTGATGTGTCGTTAGAGATTCTCTGCTTTATTAAAGTAGAAGTGCATCGGATGTATTTGTATGTATTGGGTGCATTGTGGATACTGTTGTTTGCATTTAATATTAAATTGTTATTAAGGTTAGGATAAGAAGTGGGTGAATGGGTGGGGATGTTATTACTGTACTGGTTTCCAAAGTTATTATCATGTGAGTTGTTTTGTGAAGGACTATCATTATTTATATTATTAGTACCGCTATTAATCAAGCTTATTAAAGGACGGGGATGTTCAAGTTCATTGGCATTCGATTGACCAAATATTGGTTGTTGGGAAAGATTAGTGGTGTTTCTTTGGAGGGATTTAGATGGTATATCATTTACAGTACATTAATAAATCACATTTTTATGGATACAGTTATTATTTTTTTGACAATTACATTTGGTTTTCTTGGCCAAGGGAAAAGGAATTTCTTGGACATCTTTAATTTTATTGTTATTAGAGGTTATGATTATCTGGGCTAAATTAGGCATTGTAGCGTATGATATCTTGATAGAATTTTTGTTAAACAAAGTGTTATACCTGTGCGGGTACCTAAAAGAATTTTCAATAATATTGAAGAATTCCTTTGAGATATTAGCTTTTACATTGGAGGTGAAAGGGGGATTAAACCAAATATTATTCTTTCTCCTCGTCCTGTGTTTAGTGGAAGATCTCTCTATATAAGTGCTCTTGTGGTTTTTATGGTTGACATTATTATTGCTATTACATGAAACTTTATGATTTCTTTTAATTCTGGTCATGTTATGTGTAATTACTGAGGGTAATCTGCGAGTTTCTTGGTTTTTATATTTCATCTTTTCCGTATAACGCGATTTTCTAAGGGCGTCATTATAAAACATGGAGTTTTGATCGAAGGTCTTTTTGTCAGATGAAAGTCTAGAGATTCTGGTAGAGATTGAAGGTATTATGGATTTAATTATTGAATTAGGGTGATTTGAAAACTTTTGCACATATAATAGTGTGAGGTTTGACTTATGATATGGGCTGTATGTTTCAGAGTTATGGTTAAGTGATATGTCTAAGAAGTTATCTATTTTCCTGTTAGGTTCAACTGTTATGGAGAGTCCAACGTTATTAAAAACTATGAAAATCTTTGACAGTTTTATTATACTCTCTCGGTCTGGCTCTTGTAGCGAGGAGGGCATCGTCTCTATAAAGACCTCCCTAGACCTGCTTGAAATATATATTAAGCTCCTTTAATAAGAAAATCCCGACAAAATCTGTCACGTGCCGAGTCTGAAAGACTCATGAGGATATCAAGACTATCAGGTGTGTCATTCCTGGTCCAATGCTTATTGTCAAAGTAACTGAGAGAAAGTACGGCCAAAAGAATCAGTCTAATTTCTAAGTCTGTTAAATCTGAGTATTTTTTGCAAAAAATGAGGGCCTTGTTTAAAAGCATAGGGGAGATGGATTGGTAATAATTGTTTATGTCAAATGTAATGAAATTTAGATTATTTTTATCTTTGAGATTAGTGAACCAATTGATTACTGATTGAAAATTTTGCCAAAGAGGTAAGCTTAATTTTTTCATGAATGATGGGATGATTCTATCTAGGATTTTTTTTTTGCTGACAGCACCAATATCAGAGCTAGAAAGGCAGATTGACCTAATAGTAGGGTTAGCTTAGAAGTTAGGTTTGTGGTCCTTGAGCGTGAATCTCGGTGTGCCTGGAATTAATATTTTCGTATAGTTATGAATGTTTTTTTTTGCATCAGCGTTGATCTTATCTAATATGATAGGAGGTACAACTTTGTAAGTCTTGTAAAGCTTATATATAGAAGCTTTTTGTATTTGGGGTATTCAAGTTTGTAGTAATTTTTTGTTTTGTCAGCAAGGACGAAAATATGACGTCTTGTACTTTTTGTGCAAAATTATTAATTTTTCTAGAAATAGGATTAGGCGAGTGCTTTTGTTTTTCAATGTAATCCTCTTTACGAGAGCTATCATATAGTTTCAAATGCGGCAAGGTAAGGATTGTGTGCGGGGTTTCTAATTGATTTAAGTCCGTAGAACTTAACAGTCCTTCTTTTAATATTTTTCTGCTCTCTTTGGGAATTAATAGGGAGGGAGTGATTTTGAGATTCCGGGTGTTCTTGATCAGCAATAGCAGTGTTAGGCCTGAAGTTATTCTTCACACACACACACACATACACACACATACACACACACATATACATATATATATGTGTACGTACGAGAGGCGTTCGAAAAAGTATGCCTATAATGTTTCTTATTCCGTTCGAATATATTACAGAGAATTACAAATGCATTGTTAAGATGATTGAACTCATTCATTCATGACCTGAAAGCTTCATCTCCCTGTTGTAGATGTTGATGGTGGGAGACTGAGAACAACACCTGCTAAGGGCTTGCGTTAGAAACATGCTTTTGTTATCGAATTTTTGACAAAATGATGAAGACTATGTAGAAAAATTAATTCTGAAACACAAATGCCCCTTGTTTATATGGTACTTCCTCATCTTCATAGAGGTGTAACTTTTTAGCAAAAAAAAAATTGAAAGCTTTACCTTTGGTCCGATCCTGGTATGAAAAACCAAGCACAGCAATTGTAATTGCGGGCAAAATGCATTAAGAATGGTAATGACAATGTAGAAAATAACTTTTGGAGCACACTCGTTTTAATAGCACGTCTATTGTCATTGCTCTGTAACATTTTTTTAATTATAAAATAAAAAACTTTGCTTCTTGTATTTATATAATTTTTTGCAAACAAATATCTTCAAACTTCAGCGTGAACATCTTCCTTCTCCCCCACTTGAAAATAGTTAATCAAATGCATTTATGAGGAAATGTTTGCTTCTTTTAATTGAAAATAAACATTTATTAAAATATTCTTAATAGACTTTTCTAATTAAAATATATTTCCCACAAGATTGCTGAAAATTATCAACACATTATTTGTCAATAACAATTTTGCAAGTGTCAGATATCAGAAAACTGACATAAAACAAACAAAATCATCTAGTGAAAAACACTTTGGGTTACACAAATATCGTGCGAGTAAAATTCTCTGATGCAGAATTATTCTAAAGTAAAAATATATAAAATCCTATCACAGGAAAGGGAAATAAATTCGCTAATCAAGCTACATAAACTCGACTTTGCCTATATGTCAGCTTGTGTGTAAAACGGTCTCTACCAAATTACCCTGTACATTTTTGTTCTACAGACTTGAAACCTGACATGTAATAGATTCCGCCTGTGAAACAAATTGGCTTTGTATTTTAGCCGGTAAAATTAAGTAAACAGAATTGAAACTTCGCAGGTGAAATCAACTAAATGTTATTATTACAAACACATGTACTTTGCTTATATGTTAACAAATAATGCTGGTGAGCAATGTGTTTTTGATTGTAGCTAACAGCGTCCAATCAGATTTTTATATTTATTTTTACTTGTTTTTACTTTTCAAATCACTGCTATATATTGGGTACAGTACAATAATCAATAGATTATTACATCTGTAATAATAAATACGAACTCTGTATAAATTAAAATGTGATATTTTAGCGAATTTTACTACCCGGCCACGCTAGGCAACCACTACTCTCTATTGGGTACAATATAAAAATCAATAATTAATTGGCTCTATAACTAATATATACATATGTAAATATGAAATCTGCAAAATATAAGCGTACTTCACCACTGAACAACGCTGGACGGATTGATCCGTGCACACACACACACACACACACATATATATATATATATATATATATATATATATATATATATATATATATATATATATATATCTGTAAAGCACTCGGTTGCGAAAATGTGTAATATAGTTATTTAGTACTTGTCTGTGTTTTTGAGATGAAGTGTTTTCATTTATTGAGATTGTCGGACTGACTTCCTCATCTTGGTTGTTATAGTCACAACGTTTCGGCTGTTTGCCCTCCGGCCTTCATCAGGTGTTTTGTATCGAACTGAGGAATTTCGAACCCAAGCCTTTTGATTCTCTGTTTTCAATGTTACTTTTCACTGCCTTCGTTCAGGATTGAACTCAGCACCTTTGGGTAACTGTAAACTTTGATACAACGTCTAGGACCAGTCGGCCATATGTCACTAGGACAATTCCTAGTTGGTTTTTGTTAATGTAAAACCTATGTTGTTATTCAAGGTTTTCTCTCTCTATTAGAGGTGTCCAAATTGCAAATTGCAATATGCAACTATGTCCCAGAGCCTAGTTGGAGTCCGAACACGGTACCCCCGTAATAATAATAATAAAGGCTTGGGTTCGAGACTCCTAACAAACGGTTCCCCAGTTCGATACAAAACACCTGATGAAGGCCGGAGGGCAAAACGGCCGAAACGTTGTGACTATAACACATAAGATGAGGAAGTCATTCCGACAATCTCAATAAAATAGTTATTTAGATTACACTGCAATAGCATAATACGTATGACGTTCGCCTCTTTTAAAACAGTTGGGCTTCAATCTTAGCTTTAATTACTTGTTTAATCACACTGAATATTTGTAATTCAACAAAACGAAATGTATGTATAACTATGACAATTAGATGCACACACACACACACAAACACACACACACACATATATATACACACAGAGCGAGAGAGAGAGAGAGAGAGGGAGAGAGAGGGGGAGAGGGAGAGAAATAGAGGAGGAGAGAAAGAGAGTATTGAAAATCTGTTATGACAAGTAATTTAGACAGAAAATTGGCATTTCAATCTCAAGGAAAAACTCTTATTTAGTTCTCACGTTTCAAGAACAATGCAAAGAGGCAAAACTTGCTGTTTTCTAGTCAGAATCTATTTCCTTTAACATTTATCCTTGAAAAGATTTTGACCTTTGACCTTGAAGTAGTATTTTTGGGGGTTTATTATATCAACTGGCTGCATGCCTTATATGGGGCGATCTCCATAACAATTGTGTGTGTATATATATATATATATATATATATATATATATATATATATATATATATATATATATATGTATATATATATATATATATATATATATATATATATATATACTAGCAAAAGTACCCGTCGTTGACTGGGTTCAAAAACAGCCTACAGAAAATGGACTCTGATTTATGAAAGTATGATAGGTTATGAAAAGGAAGGGTTGTAAAGAGATAGCTTCGAATTTGGGGGTATCAAAGCCAAAGCAAAATATGATGAAAGTAAAAATAAAATAGATAAACCCCATAATTTATTATACCATACCTGTTCACACTGAAGAACTTATCACAATATTCTGTGGATCTATATTAAAAAACCTGGTTACACTTTGTGACATATTTCCATTCTATGGAGGTCAGGCGCGACTGAAATATCAAAAATATCGGTTGTGACTATTTCTCATACCATATTTCTTCAAACTGAAACATAATTATCAAAGTATACTTACGCAGATACATATGAAAAATCTTTATTAAAGTTTGTATCTATTTCCATTCTATGGAGGCCAGGCGCGAACGCAGACCCCAAACTTTTATTATACCATCCCTATTTTAGTTAAAACATACTTGTCAAAGTATTATTATGAACATCCATATAAAAAAAACACTTGTAAAGGTTTTTTTTAATTTTTAAATTTATTTCCATACTTTGTGGACCAGGCGCGAACGCAGACCCCACAATTTTAATGAACCACCGTTATGCAGATCAAACATACCCATTCCTGTGTCTCGATAATCTTCTATCATTATATATAAGTTTTTTTTAAATAGTCAACCATATAGGAGCCTATTTTTCATCAGACACACACACACACCCACAGACATTCAGCTTTATATTATAGATTATAGTTATTTTTATTTAAATTAATTGCTTATTGTACTAAACCATCTGATTCGTTATTTTTATTGCATCCTTTTAAACTACTTATTTCGACAGACAATAAAAGTAAATCTGTTTGCAAGATAAAGAGGGAGATGATCTTACCCTTTTACGTGTGACAGATTATCTTAACTTATACCTTGGGACCTAAAAGTATGTATGCCCTAATATTTTTGTGTCACTTATCACCATTTCATATTTATTTTAATTGCGATACTTGTATAATTCTTTTTTTTGTTTAAAACAAAACATACGTTTTTAGTTATATTTATATATAGTTTACAGTGCCTGCAGTAAGATGATGTTTTGTATGAAAAATTTAGTTATTTTACATTTAAATTCTTTTTACTATTTCACTCGAACATCATCGATGCGTATCATCTTCCAAACATGTACTTGTGTTTATAGTTTTCATTATATTATATCATATTATATTATATTATAGGCGAGCAAATTGCACGTTTTATCAAGAACGTCTTAAATTATTATTATTATCATTATCTTTCAAACACATATAACCCACATGGCACTGTAATAAATATTTTTTAAATAAAAATGAAAAAATATGTTCGATAAACCAGAAAACTGTAGCCCGGTTTCTTTCACATTTTGCGATAGTGTTTTTATCTAAGCCAAGCATGTTTTCATATATTTAAATGTAAGAAATATTACAATATTAAAAAAACAACTTTTTTCGATATTGTTTCTTTTCGGTCAACTATTTGAAATGACGAAAAATAACGATTGTGACTACACGGTTGTATAAAAACTCTTTTTTATAGTAATTGTTAAAAGAGTATAGCAGAAATTGCACGCGCCGAGCATCGATACCAAATAGAATAGAGAAAAGAAAGAAAATAAAAACAATTCTATCGTTTCTTGCTTAAAACTGCTTAAAATTCGAGAAACGCTTACATGAACTTGACCATCCTAGCTAACCAGCTCCAGACCCCGGAGGCTGTGATACAGTTTTGCCATAGCAGGAAATTGATGGCAAATTCGATTAAGTGCTCAACATGCGGCCAGGAATGCGTACTACTAGCCAATGCACTGGGAAAAGTCGAGCCAAACGAAGAGTTACGTCTGGCAACTAAAAATAAAATGCTTTCTTTTTATATAATGACACATTTAAATCTTTGTGAATTTATTCAAGCATTTCGCTAAGTCAACTCTCTCTCTCTCTCTCTCTCTCTCTCTATATATATATATATATATATACATATACTTGTTTATTGTTATATAAACATGCTCACATCCCGCTGCTACAAATAGCCACTTGTTTCAATCAAACAACAGATATCATCAGGCAGCGACTTGACTATTCAAAAGTTCAATGAATAATGGATTTTTATTTTAGGTAGGAACTCTTTAGAAGTTGGAGTTAAAAAAACTTAAAACACAGGACTTTAATTAAATAAAAAAGTAAAAAGGGAGAGGCAATTTAAATAAAGTTAAAAAATTACAATGGGGAGAGAGTGATTGACAAGAGAAAAAAGGAATAGAGACAGAAATAGAGAAAGAAAATATAGAGAAAAACAAATAAAGAAAACAAAATAGAGAGAAAAAGAAGAGAGAAAAAAATATATATACATATATATATATATATATATATATATATATATATATATATATATATACATATACATATATATATATGATATGGAGAAGAAAAGAAAAAAGAAATAAATGGTTATAATAAAGAGAATAAGAACTAGAAGGAAAAGGAAAGAATAATGAGATCTAGTTAAATAGGGAAAGAGAGAAAGTAAGAATTTTACAGTGTATAGAAAAAGAAAAAGAAAAAGAAAAAAACCTGCGTGTCAACCAATTTATGAACAATTATACAATTCAGTAATGAAACATATTATTACAAATACAAACAGAAGATACAATCCAAGCGTCAGAAATGAACGTGTCAAAAAAGGCAGTGAATGTATTCGGCTAGCATATTTATCCTCTTACATACGTCCACGAGTAAAATCAACGCAATTCAAACATACGTCTACCATTAATTAGGCCCTTTATGCTAAATGATATAAGTTTAAAGTTTTCGCGTTTTTATTAGATAAATATATGAATAAAAGAAGAAAATAATGATAAAACAATATTAAAATTATTATTAATAACAATAAACATAATAGTGATAATAATAATAATAATAATAATAATAATAATAATAATAATAAAAACAGAATAAAATTAATATTTATTATCTTTTTAATATAACATATTTAGTCATAAGAGGGGATTAAATAAATTAAATAGGTCCAATAATTATAAATAACAAACTACTAATATTCATGTATATAAAAAAAGAAAACAATACAAATATATATATATACACACACACATATATACACCCAAATATACACACACATACACACACACATATATATATATACATATATATATATACATATACATGCACATAAGTAAAGGTGTAACTATACTATTAAGTTGGAAGTTTAAGCTATTTAAGTATAGATATAAAGTCATATTAAATCACAAAATAATACATTCAATACCAGATTACTAATAACACAGATACAAGTACACTTACCTATAAATATATTCAGGCAAAAGAAGTAATTAAATCAACGAAATACTCAAAAATAGCGACGCACAGGTAGATAGTACCCAAATTAAAAATAAGATACATATGTATATACTCACAGAGAACCAACCGACATACTAATAAGCACATATATACATATATATATATATATATATATATATATATATATATATAATCTTATGTATACACATACATACAAAAAATACACAAATATATGCACACAATCATATACTAATAAACAACAACGCACACACACATATATACACACATAAATATGTATAATTTACATAAATTATATATATAGAAATACATAAGAATACAAATAATTTGGCAAGGGTACAGATAGATGCATACACACATAGAAACATACAAATGGATTGAATAAACATGGGAGGGTATACCAAATAATATAGAAATATATAGATCTAAGTACACACGGTCATAAAATAAATACATAGACACATACATATACACATAGACACACAGGTATATAAGATAGGAGAAGTAAAGAATGAAATCAGGAGAGGAGAAAGTATATTAATAGAATATTAATAAATTATAGAAATCAGTGACAATTTTTAATTTATTTAAATTTTATATCTAAACTAAATTACTTAAAAGATGGGTTTTATAATGTTTGCAATTAATTGAATTTTCGTGCTTCTTATTTAATAATTTATCTCTTTCTCTAAAAGTAAGTATAAATAATTTCTCATAAAGACATAGGTAGCAAGGCGAGTTTAAAGATTGACAGGTTTTCGCTTTCTTTAAAATTTTCCAATTTACTATTGGGGAGTAACCTTGCTCTACTAGTTCATTGTAATATTTAGACAAGGAAGTTCTATTTTTGTACTCATTATTTTCAAAAGAGCACTTGTGACCGGTAAATCTTTCTTTAAAATTGTTATTTGTCATTCCTATGTAATATTTTTTTTTCATTCCGATTTTCCTTAGTAGAAATAGTTGCTTGGTACACTACAGAAGTAATTTGACAATTTCCTTTAAGAGGGCATTTTGATTTAATTCTACAGTTACAACTTTCGGTAGCAATGGGTGTGCTATTTTTGTTTAATATTTTGTTATTATGTTTTTTAATTATTTTTTCAAGGTTTTCATTACAGCTATAACTAAGTTTTATTGTATTTTTATTGAAAATTTTATGTAGTATATTATTAATAGGGAAGTGCTTTTTAATTAAGTTTAAGAATTTCATTCCTAGATTTGTTTTAAGTTTCAGATTAAAAGGGGGGGATTGTACCACAGGATTTTTCTCTTACGGTTTCTATTTGTATTTGTGTTTGGGTGTGTTGGTTCTATATATCCCCTCTTATGGCTAAATATGTTATATTAAAAAGATAATAAATATTAATTTTATTCTGTTTTTATTATTATTATTATTATTATTATTATTATTATTATAATTATTATTATTATTATTATTATTATTATTATTATCACTATTATGTTTATTGTTATTAATAATAATTTTAATATTGTTTTATCATTATTTTCTTCTTTTATTCATATATTTATCTAATAAAAACGCAAAAACTTTAAACTTATATCATTTAGCATAAAGGGCCTAATTAATGGTTGACGTATGTTTGAATTGCGTTGATTTTACTCGTGGACGTATGTAAGAGGATAAATATGCTAGCCGAATACATTCACTGCCTTTTTTGACACGTTCATTTCTGACGCTTGGATTGTATCTTCTGTTTGTATTTGTAATAATATGTTTCATTACTGAATTGTATAATTGTTCATAAATTGGTTGACACGCAGGTTTTTTTCTTTTTCTTTTTCTTTTTCTATACACTGTAAAATTCTTACTTTCTCTCTTTCCCTATTTAACTAGATCTCACTATTCTTTCCTTTTCCTTCTAGTTCTTATTCTCTTTATTATAACCATTTATTTCTTTTTTCTTTTCTTCTCCATATCATATATATATATGTATATGTATATGTATATATATATATGTGTATATATATATATTTTTTTTCTCTCTTCTTTTTCTCTCTATTTTGTTTTCTTATTTTGTTTTCTCTATATTTTCTTTCTCTATTTCTGTCTCTATTCCTTTTTTCTCTTCTCAATCACTCTCTCCCTATTGTAATTTTTTAACTTTATTTAAATTGCCTCTCCCTTTTTACTTTTTTATTTAATTAAAGTCCTGTGTTTTAAGTTTTTTTAACTCCAACTTCTAAAGAGTTCCTACCTAAAATAAAAATCCATTATTCATTGAACTTTTGAATAGTCAAGTCGCTGCCTGATGATATCTGTTGTTTGATTGAAACAAGTGGCTATTTGTAGTAGCGGGATGTGAGCATGTTTATATAACAATAAACAAGTATTATCAACTCTTTTTATTGAGCACTATCTAACAACCTCGTTGAATTCATTAGTCCATTACTTTTGAATATAAAAAAAAACCCGAGTATATATACATATATATATATATATATATATATATATATATATATATATATATATATATATATATATACATATATATATATTATATATATATACCCCGGTCGTCAATTGCTAATGTGTCGAAAGTCTAGCTCTCGAAAAAAGGGTACCTCGACAGTAACAAAAATAAAAACTGCCTTAGACTCGAAGGATTTCTCCTCCACTAATCGAGGAAAGAAACGATGAAGTGTAGTTCACCTTCTGTTTCTCTCCCCTTTCATTCTCTTCCTCTCCTACTATCTGTCTTCATCTATCTCTCCCCCTCTCTCTTTATCTATGGTTCTCTCTCTATTATCCTCTCCATATCTCTTTGATCCCTTTTACTCTCTCTCACTGTCCCTATCTCTCTCCTTCTCTCTTTTCCTCTGTCTCTCTCCCTCTGTTTTTAACTCTGCCCCTCTTCTGTCTCTATCTCTCAATTTGTCTACCTTTTTCTATATCCCTCTCTTTCTCTATTTCCTTCTCTCTTTCTCTTTTCTATCTCTCTCTATATTCCTCTGTATCAATCCATCTCTAATATCTTATCCTATTTTCGTCTCCTAAATTAATTATAGTGAATAAGGGATTCTCAAACTATGAATTAACCCTGTTTAGTCACTTAATTTACTTACTATAAGAATAGAAGTTAATTGGAAATTACTGCTACCTTGAACAGCGCCAGGAGTAACTGATTAAGTCTTTCTAATTAAATTGATTTTTGGCAGCCACTCGGTGACAAATTGGCATAGCTTTAGCTCTTGCTGTATGCGGAATAGCTGCAACCTTGCTACTGCACTTTGAAACTACTATTAAACATTCAATTTTTCAAAAATCACATGTTCAATATTTCCAACACATCCAGTATGGAGAAAAATATAGTAGAAATGCAAACTTATTATTTCGGATAAATGCACAGTGACACGCAAAAAATCACTTGGGGCTCTTGGTCGATCCTTGCAAGATTTGCATGGCAATGACAGACGATTTGAGAATGCAGTAATATTACTTGCCGGAGATTTCAGGCAAATGTTACCTGTAATTCTTCTATCAACACCAGCAAATAAAATTAATGCTTTCCTCAAATACGCAACCTTTTGGTGCCATGTGATGACATTAAACTTAACTCAAAATAGGCATATCCAGTTGCAGAATGCTCGATCCGCACAGACACTTTTGCATCACAGGTTGGAAATTGGGTACAGAAAAATGCTGATCCGAGTTAAGGGCGAATTCCTTTGACTCTTAACTTCTGTATTTTAGTTACATCAAAAGAAGAGTCGGTAAAAAGGGTTTTTAAAGATATTCAAATTAATTACACCAATTCCAGTGGGCTGTGTGAACGAGCTATTCTTACAGCTCAATACAAAGACGTCCATGAACTTAACGCTATTATTCAGCTTAAAATTCCAAGTGAGATAGTCACATGATAATACATCGACAGTGTTGTGGAAGCAGATACAGTGGTTAATTATCAAACTTCTAGGTTTAGCAGGAATGCCACCACATGTACTGCAACTGAAAATTGCGTACTAATTATCATTTTGTGAAATATACACAATCAAATCTCTGCAATGGCACATGGCTTGCATTAAAAATTAATAAACAGCAATATCATAGAAACAATAATCTTTAGAGGACCTTTTACAAGACCTTTCTTCGTTTTACACATTCCAATGATTCACCAGATACACTATTACACTTTAGAAAATTGCATTTTCTAATTTGGTTGCCGTTTGCAATCACTATCAATAAAGCTCAAGGAACAACCTTTACAATTGTATTGCTTACAGCTACACACTGACTGTTTTCTCACATGGGCATATTATGTTGCGTGTTCAAGAGTCAACAAACAAAAATATCTATATCAGCTTAGAAAATGGAACAAAAAACAGTGTACCAATACGTACTGGCAAATTAAACCTATAAGAACCACGCATTTTCTCATTTTGGAAATTTTTCATTGTGCCAATTTAAGACACAGCTACGCATAGCAGGGTACAGCTAGTATCTCTCTCTCTCTCTATCTCTCTCTCTCTCTCTCTCTATATATATATATATATATATATATATATATATATATAGTCTTTGAAGTTTTTAACATTTTAAACCACACAAAAATTATTTTTTATCATTCATTAAAAAGACATCTAGTCAGTAAGTCATTTAATCACCTGCAATCACTGCATCAACTCTCAAAATTTACTATAATACCAATTTTTATATTTTTTTAAGGGATCATCAGTTGTTTACCATGAAACACTGTTTCGGGGATTTAAAAACAAAACAGTGTATTACATCATGGCTCCCCAGCAGTGTTGATCAAACACCACCACCCTTAATCTTAGGAAGAAGACATGTTACAAACATTTGATCCAATTTCCTATTCTTAATTGTAATTACTAACCTTTTCATAGTATAAAAATGAATTTCTTACTTGTGCGATTCATCAATTTCCACATTTAAAATGGATACATTTTTTAATTTTTTAATTTATCAGTCTTGTATTTATAAGATTTGGATTAATCCATTTAACTACTTATCACCCCCACTATAGTTAGTAGTTTGTATATTTACATTCTTATTTATTTAAAATTAGATATATAAAGGTTAAAAATATTTTATTTTTACATATATACATTTTTTTTTTTTTTTTAACTATATAAATTTATTATATGTAATTATAAATACATTTATACATTGCTAATATAGTTTTGGATTTCCTTTATCAATATAATCTGGTTTATCTTAAACGATTCAAAAGCATCAGGATAACGAACAAATGCTTTATTTAACTGTTTAAATATTTTATTTTTATCCCCACCTTGTTTTATCATCCTTATTACTAAGCTAGAAACTAGTGGTATAAAATCTGTTAATTTTAGAGTAACGCGAGCTATTCTCAAAAACTCTGACATAATGGTTCCATAAAACACAAAAACGGGGCAGGTGCTATCCTTATGGGGCATACGTACTATTTTAAAGGGGAAAGCGTTTCTTTTATCAAATATTTTATAAAGAAAAATTCCATCCTCAATTTTTATATCTAAATCCAGAAATGCAGCCTGTTGTCCTCTATGTTCACAATTTAATTTTAGTTCGTTTGGATATATAAGATATTTATTTTTTTCGAATTCATCATTATCGTTTATGCATATAAGGTCATCTATAAATCTCCTACACCCATGAAAGTTATATGTTTTAGATATATCTGTTTTTAATAATGATGACATATATATATACTCGAGTCTATGTAAATACAAATTTGCCCAAAATGGTGCCGGATCCAATCCCATTGGGATACCTATCGTTTGGAGTAATATTTTATTTCCTATTTGAAAATAGCATTCTTTAATAAGATGACTTACAAGCATTTTTAAAATACCTTTAGAAATACTAGTTTTGCTATTTTTATTTTTACACCAGAAAGCATTAGAGTTTGAAAAGTCTATATATTTACCTTTTCCACCTTGAAAAGCCAAATCTACAGTATCATTTAATTCTTTTATAAGTTTTTCGTGCGGAATTTTAGTATATAGTGTACTAAAATCATAAGTAGCTATAGATTTTGCTTTTATTCTGGAATTTATTTTATCTAATTTTTCTTTCACTGGTTTGGAATTATTTACTACCCAAAATAGATTTATATTACTATAGAATTTACTTTTCAGGTGAAAATTATTTATTTGATTTATAATTAATTTAAATATTTTAGATATAGCTTTACTTAGAGGTTTAGTGATGCACGTCTTTGAACCTACAATAAATCTAGCCCCAACTGGATTTTTATGCATTTTAGGTATCCAATACATACATGGAAGATTTTTGTGTTTATCTTCTAACTTTAATCCTACTTTTTCATTAATAATACTATTATTCAAAATAATACTATCTAAATTACTATTACTTACTTTATAAGTATCCGAATCGTTTCCTATAAGTCCTATTTCTATCAATAACCGTTGTATATGATATTTTTTACATATAAAGGCTATATTGTTTGCCGCTTTATCAATCGGAACTATTACGAACTTTTCTTGAAGTATTTTAAGTTCCTCCCGTATTTCTGAATTTTTTAAAAGAGGATTGGTTTTTCTAGGGCGTTTAAATTGTTTTATATGTTTAACCTTTTTATTTACGCATTCAATTATACTATTTTTCCATGCATCAAACGTAGACTGTGCTAATTTATATTTCTTTACCATAGACATAATAAAACCTTCTAGTGCTTTAGTAACTTCTTTAACGCATTTAGTGTAATTTAGGCATTTAGGTTCTCTATAATTTGGACCCTTACTAAGTAGTTTTCTTAATTTAGGATTATTTACTATATTTAAATCTCCTGTAATTACATGTTTTATCTCATTATTACAGAACGGAGAGGAATTACATTCACATTCTGGAATATTTATATTATTATCTTTTATATTTATATGTTCTACCGTTTTCTTATAATTAAAAATCTTATTGCGTATTGTTGGCCCTAGTTTATATGTAACTATTGGTTTTTGATCTTTTTTCTGGAACTCATTTGGTAGTAATTGAATATTTTTTTGTTTATTAAATATTTTAGGTAAATTTACATCATCAAAACCTTTATTTTCATACAAAACTACACAAACATTTTTAGGTTTCTTTTTTATATCGTTCCCTGGTGGCTTATATAATTTAGTGTCAATTATATCTAGAATATATTCATACCATTGAATGAAATAGTCCTTCTTATATATCATATCCGGTTGTAATAATATTTTAGATGCTATTTCCTTCAAAACTTTCTTTTTTGTTTGATTAAGCAATTTTCTTATATAATTGAACGACTCATAAATTTTATTAATAATGATATCTTTAATTTTACTAAAAAAATCCTCACATGAAATAACTGATTTTCTATTATTTCTATTAACATGAGTTCTATCTCTAATACCGTAGCGAGGCAAAGCTGGATATAATCTACCTATAATTTCAGAATCTTGTAGGTTATTTTTTTAAACTTTACTATTCAACCCATATGGGTAAATTACTCGCATTTTTTTAATTATATCGTCTTCCTTATCCTGATGCATCCTTAGGATATCGTTATCTACATTACCTAGACTATTATATCCATTACATTTAAATTTTTCAATTATTTGTACGGAAAAAGACGACTGACTACAGGTTTCTTTAAAATGTTTAACAACATGAATACATCCCTTAGTGCTAGTCCTATGCAAATTCATGCGTTTATTTAGAGGCATTACAGTTTCTCCTACGTATTGTAAGTTACAGTTTTTACAGGACAACAGGTAGACCAAATTTTGGGACCTACATGACAAATCTTCTTTAGAATGATTTACAACATAGTAAATTTTATTAGTCACATTTGACTTATATTCTTTAGATGTTATGAGAATATTACAAGTTTTACATAAGGGTGCTCCACAAGGAGCAACCTTAAAATTATTTTCGGCCGAACAAGTCCCATTTGCCACTTCGAAAGAAGGAGTTCCTACTTCTATATTACTAATGACAACGGCTTGACCCTGTCGAGACATCTCCGACCTCCTTGGGTGGTAAGCCCTAGGGGAACTCACTAGTTCTGAGGACTGCCCAGACCTAGCTTGCAATCTAGTTTTAGTGACCATATTTAAAAAAGTTATTTGATAATTATTTTTGTATTTTATCAGAAAAAAAACTTTAGTACCTTTGGTACCAGAAAAGTATCCAAATAAGAGGAAGGAAACCTAGCCATACATATTCAAATACTCAATATATAGTCTTTGAAGTTTTTAACATTTTAAACCACACAAAAAAATATTTTTTATCATTCATTAAAAAGACATCTAGTCAGTAAGTCATTTAATCACCTGCAATCACTGCATCAACTCTCAAAATTTACTATAATACCAATTTTTATATTTTTTTAAGGGATCATCAGTTGTTTACCATGAAACACTGTTTCGGGGATTTAAAAACAAAACAGTGTATTACATCATGGCTCCCCAGCAGTGTTGATCAAACACCACCACCCTTAATCTTATATATATATATATATATATGTATATATATATATATATATATATATATATATATATATATGTTACGATTTTTGTTCCTTAGAAGCGCTGGTTGAGTTTGAATAAAATTAATACGTAGTATATACGTTTGAAGCCAAAACAACGCATTATTACAAAACATACAGACATTTATTTTGTTTGAAATTTATCTTGAAATTCATAAATATATTTTTAAGGAAACCTTTACCTTCAGTATGACTTTTTTTCTTTGCCATGTTGTTGCTGGGGCAGAGAATAAGAAAGTATAAGCCCGTTTGCTGTTTATACGGTAGATTTTTAAATCTCGGAACGGTGCGTTTGGTCACGCGAAATTTATGTTAATATATTTCGAAGGAAACCTTCATCTTCAGTATGTAAAACATTTTTTGTGGGTTGAGGTATAAAAAGAAAATTGAGCGAACTTTTTATATCGTGCTCTCGTCCACTTTTATGGTGTCCCCGTGGTTTGAGTTCAACCATAATCTCATCTGGAATCAAAGCTCTCTCAATGCATCGCAACAGAAAAGTCTCTTTCTTTCTGGAGAAATTTGTTTTATTCAGTTATCCACATTACGCCATTTCAACGATTGCTGTACTTGTTTGACCCATGTCTCTAATTTTGTTATGACACTTTTTATAAAAAAACAACCTACCTGAGCTATTAACTTGAATCTAAAACAAATGAAGTCCAAATGTTAATTCTGTATATTGCACTGCCCACAACTGCCGGTCTGTCTACCGGTGGTCTATTAAACGACATTAGTTCTATACTTCATTAACGAAGAAAATAGCTTATTAAATTTTAAATAAGAGGTTAGAAATAAAACAGTAGAATTGAACACGTTTTCTTCTTGTAAATTTGTATTCGAGCCGTTCAAATATGTTCGACTGAGAATACTAAATGTTTCTAGTTTTATTTTACAGACTACTAAATTATAAACGACACGCTCCCAATTTTTACTACGGGCTATGCTCAAAAGCATATAAATATTTTTTATTTCTATGTTTTTAAACCGCGTCTGCTGCTTTCATTTCTGAACATTTTCTTATTTGGATCCTTATAAATCTAATACCGAACACAGAAATAGGTATATTTACAAGAATCTTAAATTTTAAAAATTAATGGCAAGCCAAATTGCTTGGAAGTCAAGTAAGACATTTGACATCAACGAAATATGATCCGTTGATCTTAAAAATAATCTTATTATGTAGGAGAAAAATCAACGGTTACATTGCCGCCGTGGAAGAAACATAGGTGTACACTAAGCATTGGAAGTGCTTACAATATCTGCATATAGAAATGGAAGATGTAGATTATGAAGAATTTTCTGCAGACAGTTAAAAAGTTGCTGAAAAGATTCGGACAACGAAACATATTTCTCGTGTATAGAAGGGAACGGCCATCAGAAGTTAGTGACTAAACTTTTTAATGGTTCGTTGTTTTTAGAAAATAGCGGAAATAATAAAAATAATAGAACAAAAAGAGTGCTTGTGTTAGATCATCATCATCATCATCATCATCATCATCATCATCATCATCATCATCATCATCAGCTCCTTTCCCGGACCAATGTAACTCATCCTCTCCAGAGTTTCCTGTATTCCTTCAGCTGACTCAGATCTTCAGGTTCACATTTGGCGTTGTGTGCTATTTGCTTGATGTCGTCCTTTGCTTCCGCGTCCGTGTCGTGGACTCCATAGCAATACATCACTCACAAATTCATGCTTGCTCTTCCGACAGTAACCGCCAAATCGTAGACGTCTTTTTCTGATGGTATTAGATATGGCAGTTAGGTTGCAATAAAGTTGCTGTTTCGTGGAATGATTTTGCCAAATAGATTTAATAATGTTCGTAGCATACGGATGTATGTGCCGTCTAGTTTTCTTTCTAAACTTTTGGTGAGTGACTAGGCTGTAGCAGCGTAAACAAGGACAGACTCTATCACTGCTTTAACAACTGCCTTTTCAGTTTGTCAGGTAGCCTTGAAGTCCATATTGAACGCAGTCCATCCAATGTGACCCATGCTTTTGAGATGCGAATTTCAATATCTGTAGATATAATGTGTTAAATAGAAATGTAAAAAAAGAAAAAAAAGATGAGGTAAAACCGTATATTTTTTAATTTCAGATGGCTGTGTATATAAAGTTGTTGTTCAGCCATATTCTTCTCAAGCGCTTTCAATCAGTGCATCTAATCGTCTTCAGGAGCGATTGTTCTTGTTATCGTTTTCTTTTTCTTTGAGTCTTTGTGTATTTATAGTTTTTTTATTGCTTATAAAGGTAAGTAAAGATTGTTGGAGGTGAATTATTTTCATTTTTAATTTCGACTTCCTTATTTTATACTTTATTTATTTAGTTTCTTGTTAGGTATTAAATACGGTTAGTATATTTGTCCCAGTGTTAAATGAGATCCGGTTAAAAAGAGGTTGTAGCTTTTTTATTAGTATGGCTTATTGTAATTTATGTCGTCGTGTGCAATTGTTAATTACGTTAATAATTGTAATTTTCGTATTGTTAGTTAAGCTATTTCTAATGTCGGACGACTGTAGTTTTTATCATGGAATTTTAGATGTTGTTTATGGGGCTATTATCAGCTAAATGATAAGTTTTTCTATGAGAGAGTATTGTTGTTGTGTGGTCTATGTATGCGTCGTATACGTTTTTAGAGTGAGTTCGGAGACATTTTTCGACGGGGTAAATAAATTTATACACTACACTAGTTTGGTTTAATGCAGTGTTAGTATTATTATAGTTTTTAATTATTAAATTGGAGGTTTTAAATTTAGTATAATGCATTATTTGTTTAAACTTTTTGTTCTAGTCCGTGGGTCTGGTATATCTTTTAATTAGGTTTGTTATTATTTGTTCCTATTTTTTGTAGTTATTGTGTAATTGGTTTTCATAGTACTGGTGTCGTTTTTGTTAGGGTTAGGGTTTATGTTTTTATTGTGGAATGAGTTTAAATAGAGTTTTATGTGATTATCGAACATTTTATTAAGAAAAATTATTGGTTATTAGGACTTGTTTTATGTTTGTTAGTTCATTGTAAAAATTTGTGTAATTAAGAAGAATGTAGCTGAACAAGAACTTTTAAGCGCCATTATATACAACATGTCAGCTGAAAAAAGACCGCTCGACGAATTGAAAAAATATCCAGAATATATATATATATATATATATATATATATATATATATATATATATATATATATATGCTAGGCATCTAAACCTATTTAAAGTATGCAAAATTTACAGCTTATTAGCTTAGAATTATTGCTTGATATCAAACACTTCTAGAGTAAATATGGTATTGTGGTGACTAATCTCTATTAATTACTGTGAATCAGACGAATACTATAATACTTGTCTGTTACATCTTATCATAGCATAAATAATACTCCCTGTTAATCTCTACAAATCTCCACAAAGTTTTAGTCATACGTATCCATTAGTTTCCGTACAAACTTGTAGAGTAAATGTACTACTGTGGAGATTAATACCTATTAATCACTAAATGAGAATAAAACGGATACCATACTAAATTCGATGCATCGTATCAGAAAAAAGTCACAGAATTTCAGTCACATTTTTTCAGTTATTTCTAAGAAAATGTTGGGCATAGAACAAACAGACAAAAATTATATATATGTATATATATATATATATATATATATGATAATAATTTCATCATCATCTAATGACTGTTTGTTGTAATGTATTGCTGCTGTAAAAGCATATATATATACCCACACATATATACACATAACCATATATATATATATATATATATATATATATATATATACATATATATATACATAGAGTTTGTAAAATGTAGCCAGATTTCATCAATCTGGAAATCATCGGTTTAGGATAAAGTCCCCCTGATCATCTGAAAGTGATTTGTTAATCTCGTTTCGCTATCAGTGGAATTTTATCCTAAATATAGGATGCACAGCTCAAAAATGTAACTGACAGACGAAAGACAGCATCTATCATATAAAAAGTCACTTTCTAAAGAAACTCGCTATGATTACTACTGTTTATCGTAGCTATGATGCCAGTAAACTACATACTAAAAAATGAGATGTAGGATAAGGATACAAGTTTAAAAACACAGAATGAAGAATAAACTATCGCATGCATATGAATGATCTTAAGCTGTTTGCAAAATGGAAAATGGAACTGGAAAAACTTTAAATTACAATGATAATATTCAACTAGGATATTGGAATGGAATTTGGCACGGAAAAGTGTCTGCTTAAGATATAAAAGGGGAAAATTAGAAGCATCAGAACTGGCAAACCAAAGGCGAGAAGAGCGCTTGCTGAATATGTCACTTACTGTCTATGTCTATATGTCTATAAAAGTGAAAATATGTGTGTGAGGATACTTCTCAACTCATGTACTCAACGAATTTTTTATTACAAGCTTGAAATTTGGTATACAGATTATTCAGACAGATATACATTTTTAATCGGTGTTAATTCGGAAAATGGACCTCTCAGGGGTTAACATTGAAGAATTGATACGTTGTAAATCGTCGGACTTGTCTCTGTTGTCTAACAGTTTCGTGATTGTGAATACTTTAATGGTTTACATTAAAGATTCCGTCTGTAAGTATAAGTTGGTTTGAAAACCCTTTTTAAAAAGTATGTCACGCTGACTGGTTATCGTACGTGGTTCCCTGTCTTTAAGTTTTAGTATCAATCTCCGCTCTCAAGTATTTATTAAATACAGGAAATGAACTGTTAAGAAAAAGCATCATATTCACACACACGCGTTTCAGTTTCCTTTGAGTTTTTTATTCATTTTTTATAAGGATATTAACATCGTTTTTATTACCTAAGGTATTTCTGTTTATAATGAATAATAATTCGGCTTTTAATTAAAATATAAAATTTACACATATTTTACGACTTGGCAAAGTCGAGTAGCCTCAGGTATATCTATAAAAGTGAGAATATGTGTGTGTGTTAGGACACTTCCACACCTATATACTCACCAAATTTTTATCTACAGACTTCAAATTTGGTATATAAAATATTCAGTCGTGTCGAAATGTTTTTATTCGTTGTCATTGTTAAGAAAGAATAGCTAAGCAGTAAAAATTGAAAAACAAATGGTACGTGGGAGGCATCGGGTTTTATTTTTGCTAAGGGTTCTACGAATGCGCATGTATAGATTGTTCACATGACAGGTTACTTATGTTAAGAATATGTTGTTTTAAAACACAGTTTTAAAAGCGTGTTCTGTTCTTGAATCACTGACTTTGATCTCAGCTGAAGTCCCTTCTTTTGTTACTTACAAAATTGAAATGTTTAGAAAAAAAATAATACTCGCATGCACATGTTTGAGCTCAGTTTCTTTCCGCTTTTCACTGCATTTTTTAGAAAGTTTACGTTAAGCAACGCCGAGTACATCTACTAATATGTCTATATATATATATATATATATATATATATATATGTATGTATGTATATATATATATATATATATATATATATATATTCGAAGTGCATCAAATAAGTTTCCAGATTTTTGTACAGGCATTTAAAATTGTCACAGACTCTTGAAAATTCAGTTATTTTTATATTTCTTATTAGATAATTAATCAATTCCTGTAATTTCAGGTTATAATGAATAGCTGTAGCACTGATTGGAATACACTCTACTAAAGCATGATTGTCAAACACTACAAATCTAGACGTTATGACATTTAAGAAGAATATTATGCAATAAAATTCTATTTTTAACTTGAAAATGGTGATACAGAAACGTATGAGAAGCTTCAGACTTTTATTGCACCATCTTGCAAGGATCTAGCATCAGTTTCTGGTGACATAAGGGATTCAAGAAAGGCAGCTAATCTGTGAGGGGTGAGGAAAGGTGTAGGAGGAGTAAGAAAGTTAGAAAACTAGAGTCCAGTAGCCAAATAAAAAAATATATGGACAAGGACCGTCGTGTGTGTATCGAGACAATAAGTGCAGAGTTGGATGTCAGTGTGGGAACTGTAAACATAATTATTCGTGAGGAATTACAGATGTGGAAGATTTGCGCCTAGTTTGACCCAGAGGTGCTTATTCCTTGTCACAATTTATTTGACCAAGATAGGCATCAAGACAGTTTCTCACACTCCTTATAGTCCAGACGTTGCTTACTGTGACTATATTGATATTCTTTAAGCTCAAGGTAAACCTTAGAGGCTCTCATTATGAGACAATTAAGGTAATGAAAGATGCTGCGACGAAAGTCATTGACACGCTCTTACAGAAGGAGTGACCTTCCAGAAGTTATTGGAATGGTACAACAAGTGCATTGCAACCGAAGGGATTACTTTGGCAGGGACTAGTGTTCCATGTGTATATTATAAAGAAAATTGAAGTGCCCATACGAAAAAATTCGGAAACCTTCGGAAGACACACACACACACACACACACACACACACACACACACACACACACACACACACACACACACACACACACACATATATATATATATATAATAAAAGAGGCGCAGTATTTCCCCTCTGGACCAAAATACCACATGTTCACAACAACAGATGGCACATACAAATTTATTATGCTTATACTATTAGCGCTTTCAAGTGTTGAACGACATTATAGGCTCGTATATTAGTAATATTAAAACATTAAATTTATTTCGAAGAACGCCATCATCAGCTTCATAGCCTGCAGAGAAAGTAGTTCAATTTCACCCTCTGCTCCGTAAGTACTCTTACTACTTTATTCTTCGCCGCGTTAATTTATACTTTTTCTGTTTTTCTGAATCTACGTTAATTTATACTTTTTCTGTTTTTCTGAATCTACGTTAATTTATACTTTTTCTGTTTTTCTGAATCTACGTTAATTTATACTTTTCCTGTTTTTCTGAATCTACGTTAATTTATACTTTTTCTGTTTTTCTGAATCTACGTTAATTTATACTTTTTCTGTTTTTCTGAATCTACGTTAATTTATACTTTTTCTGTTTTTCTGAATCTACGTTAATTTATACTTTTTCTGTTTTTCTGAATCTACGTTAATTTATACTTTTTCTGTTTTTCTGAATCTACGTTAATTTATACTTTTTCTGTTTTTCTGAATCTACGTTAATTTATACTTTTTCTGTTTTTCTGAATCTACGTTAATTTATACTTTTTCTGTTTTTCTGAATCTACGTTAATTTATACTTTTTCTGTTTTTCTGAATCTACGTTAATTCATACTTTTTCTGTTTTTCTGAATCTACGTTAATTTATACTTTTTCTGTTTTTCTGAATCTACGCCGTCATTAACTAGCTACTGAATTCGTACACAACGCATACTCTTACCACTTTTCATCTACGCAAATAGTAAATTCTTCCTTTGCCAAATCCGACCCAGCTGATTGACTAATAAGTAAATATTCCCGTATTCCGCAATTCGCTTATTCCGACATTAAATGAAGAGCTCACCATTATAAAACACGTCGTAATTTTCTATAGCTTTACTTTTTTGTTCTTTTCCTCCATCAAATTAACCCATTCATTCTCAACGGACACCCGAGACGTTACACGAAAAACTTCTGCACGAACTAAACAAAATCAGGAATATATTTATAAATATCGAATACAGTAATTCTTCATAATTATACCGAAATTTTTATATCACGGTATTTTTCTTTTCTTTTTTTTAGGAAACGTACATGTTATAGTAACGTTCGCTAAACAATTATCTTTTACATTAAAAAATAAATTATCCAAGTTTTATTCCTGTAAGGATTTTAATTTACTTTTTACTTATTGATTTCCTTTAAGGATTTGACTTATTAATACAATGACCTGAAACTATATCCAGTGGTGAGGCCCCAGCTTGCGGGCTTTGGGGAGTGTGGAGTCATCCTTTAATTGCCATTGCTCCCTGGTCCACTCTGACCCGGAGTGGTAATACCTGTTAGGGTCCCAACTATGGGTTAAATAGAAACCGACTTAAAAACAACAAATATATTCTATTAAAATTTTTTTCTTAAAAATCTTTGGATTCGGCATTAAATAACCGGAAAAGGGTTGATACGCCGTAAAACAAAAACAATCAACCAACAACTATTATTACAATTCGGGAATAATTTTTCAATTATAACATTTTACTTAATTGAACACGTACTTTGTAATTATCGTCGAGAAAAATATTATCGCAATAGTTTTCAATAGGTTTCAATCATAAAAATTGTGATAATTTACTTACCGGAACTCGATGTGGAGGGGTGAAACAATGGAATTCTGTGTGACAGTCGTCCAAGCAAAAGGTTTGAAAGTGCTTGGTCGACTACTTTTATAATACCTAGGTCCGTTAAAAGCTTGGTTTGAAGAAGGAAACGCCCAGAGAGGACGAGAATGCATGTTTAGCATGGAGTCACTTGGGTTACCTATCACAGAGAATTCTGCACCGTGGATGAAGAGATGGTGCAGAAGTTTAGGAACACTATATCCTACAGAGATGACCGATACTATGTACAGCGGCCATGGTATGAAGACAAAGTGAAGCCAGTGCTTTCTAACCACAATACCGCTCTTAAAATACTAGAAAAAGTAGTTAAAGACCTGGAGAAGAAAGGTCTCTATGATCAATACTTAGACGTCTTTAGACAACAGGGAGACAATGGAATTATAGAGGAAATAACAGTGACTCCAGAAGACTCGAAATTGCATTTTTTTTACACGGTGGTCACCACTTATCAAGGCCCGGAAGCCACTCAGGGATAAGGGTTATGGCAAGTACAGTACGTTAGTGTGGAGATTTAATGAAGTGTTTACTTAAGAAGGCGGTTTATTAGGAATTTGTTAACGTTTGACTTGAAGACATCCAGGTTGTAGTCAGGTGGGAAGCATGCAGACATAACAGAGTTCCACAGGCGCGCAGTTCTAAGAAAGAAGCTTTGTTCATGGAATCTGCGTTTTAATTTAGGTACAGATAAAGAGTGGGGGAAATTTTTCACAGTGGATTCAGCTAGACGGGTGTTTTTCATGAAACATTGGCGAGGGGAGACCAGAGATTGGAGTTCAGACGAGCACCTGCCATGGAAATAACGTTAAAACAAGGATAAGCCCGCAACGTCTCTTCTGTGGGAGAGAGGTTGCAGGGTAGCGAAAAGGACATCCCCCACTAAGCAACGAAGTCTATTTTGTACTCTGTCAAGGCAGAAAAGGCAGTTTTTAGCAGCTCCTGCCCAGATATGGCAGCAGTATTCCATCCTTGAACATACTTGGCTTTTATATAGATGGAGAAATTATCACTAGTGAGATATCTTCTTGAGCGGTAGAAGGATCCCACCATCTTTCCAGCGACCTTGGCAACAGACTTGATGTACGTGTTCCATTTCAGATCAGGAGTAAAGGACAAACCCAGAAGCTTGTCAAAACACGGGTCTTCTCCTAGACGAGAGCCATCCATTTCAATTGATGCCAGCTGGGGATCAGAGCGTTGATGATGTAAAGATAGGAGTTTGGTTTTAGATGCATTAAAGGTAACCAGCCACGACTTTCCCCACTGAACCACGTGCTCGAGATCAGAGGAGAGAGAATCAGAGAGAACTTTGTCATTTACAGCCTTTGATATGTTGATTTAAGTATGTGTTTAAGGAGGTCATTGATGTAGATCAGGAAGAGAGTTGGGCCCAAGATTGACTCTTGAGGGACTCCAGCATTAATACTGCAGGCCTCTGATTTTTGTCCATCGATCACTGCTCCTATGAGCCTATCGGAGAGAAATGATTTTATGATTGAGAACACATTTCTAGTTATACCGTAGCTGGAAATCTTGTGAAGTAGGCCCTTATGCCATACCTTGTCGAAGGCCTTTGATATGTAAAGAGCAATTGCCATAGAAAGGAAGCCTTTGTCAAGAGATTCACTAATCCTGTGGGATATAACCGTTAGCACATCTGCGGTAGATCTTGCAGAACGGAAAACATATTGTGTGTCACTAAGAAGATTGTTTCTGCTGAGGTGGTTGACTATTTCTCTATGTAATATGGATTCCAGCAACTTACTCATAACACACAGGAGACTTATTGGTCTGTAATGAGAGGGAGAGGACTTATCACCTGAATTCTTAAATACAGGTCATACTGATGAGGTTTTCCAGGGAGTCGGAAAGCACTTCTCCTTAAGGCAACGCTTAAACAGTTTCGTAAGTATGGCAGCAAGTTCTGGTCCATTGATAATGGTCCATTGATAATGGTTGGGATAGAACGCACACTTCTGTTCAGGATCCTATTTGCTATTTGCCAAAACTGGTAGGAACCAAGCCGCTGATCAGCTACTTTGGATTTAACAAACTGAGCATATAGCTCTCTTGCATTTTTTATTACTCTTTTACATATGGATTCCGCACAGACCGGTACTCAAACTGGCTGATCAGACGACCACGAAGGTGAGACCTGTATTCAATTGTTCCTAAGGGGGGGCAAATTCTATATCACTGAATGAGGCAGCCTATTAAAGAGTCAACCTAATGGGAGACATGTTGGAACTGTTGATTCGATTTAGGACCAACAAATATGTGTTATTGGTCGACATAAGGAAAGCATTCCTTATGATTCGTCTAAAGCTGGAAAACGACCGCAATCGTTTCTGTTTCTTTTTAAAGAAAGGCGGCAACTTGCATTGTTACAGATACTCTACCATCTTATTCAGTTTCAATGTCGCTTTATATTAAATTATGTTTTGAAATATCATGCAGAAAAATTTCCATCAGATGAATGTTCCCAGGTGCTCAGGTCAAACTTTTATGTGGACAATCTAGTGAAAAACTTAAACCTATTCCTGGATCCCCCAATATCATTCGTTCAAGGGGAAGGATAGGTGGATCAGAATCGCATTCGTATGAGGTGCAGAATCCAATTCTTTTGGGTAAAAAACACCAGTTAACAGGTTTAATTATAAAGGACACTCATCAGAGAAACCAACATTTGGGTTTGGCAACAGCCATAAATGGAATAAGGTTACAGGCTATTGGATACAACAGGCCAGACAGGCTGTAAAAAATTGTGAGCACTTGTGCTAAGTGCAAAACATACAATGCCATTGCCGTCTCGACCCCGAATGCAACAGACCTTCCTAGCTCTAGAGTGAATTTAGTAAGACAATATCTTCATACCGGTGTGGATTACACCAGTCACATTTGGGTTAAGGGAGAAGTGAAGGACTATAAAATGTATATCCTCATCTTTACCTGCATGTCTATCAGAGCTGTTCACATTAAAATAGTCTCAGATATGAGTGTATCTTCATTCTTACAGGCGTTTGTTCGTTTCACAATTGCGAATGGAATCCCTCTCACCTCTAATCGGACAATGCAAGGACTTTCATTTCTGCAGCCAAAATAATTGCTAAGGGGTTGATCACTGATGAGTTCAGGGAGAAGTTTGGTTCTTAGCACCTTAAACATTGTACTATTCCACTTTATTCAGCTTGGTATGGAGGTACTTGAGACGATCAAGACAGTTAAATCCCGTCTATACAAAACTATAGGAAGGGGAAAAGTTTACTATTTTGTCTATTAATCATGTTATTTGATATCCAGCGTGCCATTAATAGTCGTCCTCTGATGTATAGAAGCTCTAGTGAGATGGATAGCATAGCCTAACTCCGAACTCTCTCATGAATCCAAATGTAGGTCATGGTTTCATAATAAGGTTGGACAATGAAGAACTGGGACTAACGGAGCCACTTAGCAGGACCGATTTAAGGAGGAATCTCCATCTTCATTTTAGAAAAATTTAGAAAGATGTGGCACGAAGATTTCCTGTTGAGCCTTAGAGAAAGAACTCTGGAATTATCTGACCCTTCTTTTAATAATGCCGACATAGTGTTAATTAAGGACCCTCTTAAAACTAGACCATTTTGGTCTATAGACGAAGTCCTGGAGTTGATTGAAGGAAAGAATGAGTTGGTTCGTTCAGCAAGAGCAAGAAAAGGAAATATAGATATATTAACCCATTTAATCAATCATTTATTTCCTCTAGAGATTAATTCTCTTTCGGAAAACGTGGATGATGAAATTCGTCATGAACCAGAGGATTGCCAGACCAAAATATATCTTCCCAACCTGATTAGAGTGTTAGAATCTGGATTTGTCCTGCATGTAATAAACCGGAAGATTTCAGACCAATGGTGGATTGTGACCAGTGTAATGACTGGTTCCACGTTGATTGTGTGGGCCTAGTAGATGTACCCCCAGAGGAATAATGGTATTGTCCAACTTGCAGACCAAGACGTCGGGGTAGACCCAGTTTGTTAGGGGTCTAACAAAAACAGAAATTTCTGGTGCAGGCGTCAGGTAAGACCTTAAAAACTGCGACTAAAAAATGATTAATTCTCTTCTCTTTCCCCTAACTCACATCCTTTAAAAGACTTTTTTCTTTTTTTCGTTTTTTTTTTTGGCTATGGGAATGTGTGGTAATTTACTTACCGGAACTTGATGTGGAGGGGTGAGCAATGGAATTCTGTGTGACAGTCGTTCAAGCAAAAACAAACATCGTTCATGTTGGTCGACTGCTTTTATAATAGTGTTTGTTGGTTGTCCACTCACGTGGGTCGGACTTACCATTTGCATAGAATCGACTAGGGGGTTATAAAAACACCCCTATCGTGGATAGTTTTTACTTGTTTTTTTTTTTGTTTCCAGCAACCCGTTTCATAGTTACTGTTACAAAGACGATCTGTCGTTGTAAGCAACGAGGCAAATGGTTGCAACTCTTGTTGACCAAGAAAAGGCGCGAAGGGTTCACCACGCAAGGTAAAAGTTTCATTGTTTTTTTCCTTCTGCGTCGAGTTCTGGTTTTACCCGTTGAGTTGCAGAAACGCCTCCCACTCCTCCTTTTAGTCGGTTAAAATCCGACAAAATTAGACAGTCTTCTCATAAGATGTAATTAACCTATTCATTATGCTATTATATTACTTCATCATAAACGGGACATTACATAACGAACTGAGACATTACACAAAAAAATTCTGCACAAAATAAACAAAAACAGGACATTTTTAAATCACGGATAAATTAATTCTTCATAAATAATCAGACATTTTTATATCACAGTATTTATTTTTAAAACCGTACATGGTATAGTAACGTTTGCTAAAGAATGATCTTCTACATAAAAAATAAACATCGTCCAAGTTTTATTCCCTTTATAATTTGCATTTATTTATTATTATTTATTTCCTTAAAGGATTTGATTTATTAACACAATTCAGTGATCACTTTTCAATTATAACGTTCTACTAAATTTAACACGTACTTTTTGACCATCACCGAGAAATATATTATCGCATTATTTTTGAATATGAAATCATAAAAATTGGCCAGTAATCTCATAAGGTGTAATTAACCCATCCATTACACCCACAACTTCTGCACAAATAAATAAACACAGGACATTTATAAATCACGGATGAATTAATTCTGCATGAATGAACAAACATTTTGAGACCACAGTATTTTTGTTTTTTTGGGAAGCTTACATGTTATGATAACGTTCGCTAAAAATGCCTTCTACATAAAAAAAAACAACAAACATCGTCAAGTTTTTTTTCCTTTAATGGTTTCATTTAATAACAAAATTCAGGGGTCGGTTTACAATTATGACTTTCTACAAAATTGACCATGTTTCCGGTGACCATCACCGAGAAAAAATATTGGCACAATATTTTTTCTCAGGGATGGTCACAAAGTACATGTTCAACTTAGTAGAACGTTATAATTGATAACTGGTCCCCGACGAAAAAGTCATTTTTTACATATTTTTTTAACCCAAAGTTAAGTTTATAATCCATGAAAATATGAAAAAAAAAACTTGTAAATTTACGGAGGAGCACTTTCACAAACGTCCGGCCGATTTCTAAATAAAAGAGAGTTGTAGTTCCTATTTACAATGCCTCCCCACGAGACAGAGTAAGTATATACTAAAGTCGTATATATCTGTTTGATTGATGTATATATATATATATATATATATATATATATATATATATATATATATATATATATATATAGTAGTGTATTTCATCGTTAGTTACAATTGTTTCAAGACTATTCGGTCAGATTCAAACCCTATATCGTTTGAAACAGCCTTTCGTTAAAAAATATTAAAAAAACTTGGGAAGGATGAGATGTAGGTAAACTATTTTCCCATGATTTTACTTATAAGGGAAATAGCTTCCATATTGTTTATTGTTAAAGTATTTTTTATTTAATACGTCTGATGAAAGGCTGTTCTTGTGAAAATTTTCAAACGATATAGTGTTTGAATCTGTCCGAATTGTCTTAAAACAATTGCAACTAACGATAAAATACACGACTTGTTGCTATCAATCTATTCCTTGAAGTTTTCATTTTGTTAAAACAATATATATATATATATATATATATATATATATATATATATATAGCCTACTCGTGTCAGTATGTTATATTAGCTATGAAATTAATGTATGAGCGTGACACTTGTGACGTAAAGAAAATATTTCTTTTGTGTAATAACAGAAACATTTCTATGAAAGTCTATTAAAATGAATAAAGAATATAGATAGATTTCTATGAGTCGTTCTGTTTATAATTGTTTATTTTTGAAAAAAAAAACTTACAGTCATTGAATTATAAGTGGTTTGCCATAATTATAGGTACATGTAACAGAAAGCACCCTTTCCACCTCTAAATAATATGGCCAAATTCTCTCTTAGCCATGCCAAACTGGCTGGCGTCCAGTGTGCCTAAAGAAATGTTAAGTACTATTTTTAAAAATTAATCTTGCTTCTAAGAAATTCATACATGCTCCTTTATTTGTTTTTTTTTCTTTGGTTCTGTTTTATTTGTATTTATTTATCGTCTTTATTTGTCTTTTTTGCCAACCTTATCTTGACTAAAGCTAAAATTCGTTATCCCAACTCCTAATAAGCAACATACTGTTGCACTCTTATATTCCAAGTAAACTAAAGGGAAAAAGATTTTGCAAAGCAAACCACAGAAGTCTTACAAAACTGGACTTATTTTTTCCACACTAGAAGATACGACTTTATTTAAGTAATATACTTAATATCTACAATTACTATAAACTTGCTTGTATTGAATATGTGGCTTCCCTGCTATCTATAAAAACACGGAATTTAGTTTGCCTTACTTTCAATTATATATGTACCTGAAATATACAGTGGTCTTAGATACGTCACTATGACTTTCTGAATAGATATACAAGCTTTGTGCCTGACCTAATTGACTGTCGTTAACTACGAATTCCGACGCGCCACAAAGTCTTATTACGGTAGAAACAACCCTCTCTTGCGTGCTACGTATATCCAATATATCCATTGCCTCCATTGTCTGATTTGCATGATAAATAAATAAAAAAGAAAAACCATGATATTTTTGTCTCTATATCTAAATTTTACTTGACTATAAATTCTAAAAATAAATTCTATCGTAAGTTAATCCTTTCCTAAAAACTAAGTCTACCCTAATCTCCAAGCTGCTACTAACACTCATACATTACACACGCTTAAATATAAAGTCATTCTGTAACGCGTTATCCTATTCCTAAGCCAACATATAAATAAATCAAACAAATTTCTAAATTTAAAGGAAAATATTAAACCATATCTTAACTCTTTCCAACGAACCTGTTCCAAATATAATTGCTTTCCACTGCATGAACTTTTACTCCCTCAGTAACAATGTCATAGCAATTTCCATTAATCAATTTGAGGAGTGTAATTTCTCAGTAGATATAACATTTACATTCTAACTTAGTAACATTAACTACCCACGCCTGGTCGCACAAATACCTGGAATAGGACGCAGGCGCGGGGTAAACCTCTCGGCGCTGATGGACTCGTAAATCTTCCCAGATCATCTGTCTAGGAGAAGGATAACTCTAAAGCTTAACCTAAGGGGGAGGAGGCCCCTCCAGTCGTTGATGACATCCTTCTTAGAGCTGGTAACTCGAACAAACTACCGGTATGCAAACCTAAACTTCTAAAGGAGTAGATAGTGACTGTCTATCGCCCGGCTTCCATACTCCTTCTTTGCCTTTTAGCCAGGCGTATAGGTTGAAGACAGGGATTCGACAGATACACTCAGTTTCCTTGTTTCCTGACTAGGACAGTGAATGCCGATTTCCCCCTCTCCTGACACATCCCATCCCTCTATAAACTTGGCAGTTGGGAGTGCTTGAACATCATAATGCCAGTACAAGTAGATTGGGTTGACTATCGTCTGATGTGTTGAAGGTACCGGATTGACAGTTCCTGGCTGCTGTTCTCGACTGGTAGTACAGGAGCCTTAACTCTTTGGTAGAGCTTAGAGCGGCTGCTCCATCAACAGTTGAATAATATCGGGATGTTTGTAGTGCCATGTCGCGCATGGAAAGGGACCCTGCACTCATCGTCGGTGGACTTTCCTGAGGCTACAGTCCTAGTAGATGGAAGCTCAGCTGATGGTCTTCTTGTGTTGCATGCCTAGTGTTCTGCATAACCAATCGTCCAGCACCCCTCACTTAACTGAAACTTAAAACAAAAAAAATGACAGTACAATCTAAAGTTACGCTTAAACCAGGACAAAACTTAAAGAAAAGCAAATTGCCTCCTCCCTTGAGGCTTGCATTTACTAACATCCATGGGCTTAGAACAAATTTAAATGATGTTGAAGCAGTTCTCCTAAAATCACCCCGGATATCTTAGCACTAAGTGAGACTAACCTACACTCCTCCATCCCCTGTAACTACTTTAGCATGCCCGGATATCTCCCACTCTGCCGTAATGACTCTGGCAGACATATGCACGTCTATGTCTATATTCGAAACCACCTCCCTTGAATAGAGAAATAAAACTAGAATCGGAATTTTCAAGCCTTTATGTGCTTTAGATTTAAAATGCAACATAATATTAGTTACTTTTATTTTCTCTACCGCTCTCCATCGACCTAGGATTGTACCCTAATAAACAAAGTCTCTGACAGCATAGATACAACACTTTCCCTCGACATTACCGCACAAGTTAATGTATTTGGTGACTTCAATGTCCACCACAGTAACTGGCTTGGATTCTCTAATTAAACAGACGCAGCTGATACCACAAAACATAGATTCTCTATATCTCATTCCCTATCACAGACGGTTACGTTTTCACCCCGTTTCCCTGACCAGCAAGAGCAACACGCATCACTTTTATATCTGTTTCTAACCACAGTTCCTGATGACTGTGTTACGAACGTCCACAGCTCACTTGGGAATGCTGATCATGTAGTGATAATAGTTAAAATCACCCTAAACTCTAGAGCCAAAATGGAAAAGCCATTGCTCAAAACAACGAGATATTATAAAAAGGTTGACTGGGAAGCCATAAGGGATCTCATTAGAGACACCACATGACGAAATATCCTTTCACTTCCTGCTGAACAGTGCGCAAATGAGACCACTGAATGGTTCAAAACAGCAATTGAAGCACATGCCCCCACACGGAAATTTTATAGCAAGCCTCACTCTACCCAATGGTTTACTTCCACATGTGCAGCTGCCATCGCGCGTACCACAGATTTAACCGACATAAATCCAGTTCAAACAGACAGAAGTATATAGACGCCAGGAGTAACTGTAAGAAAGAAATAGCGACAGCTAAGAGAGAATCTACTAAAACCATCAAAAAACGCATCGAAACTCAGAAATTAGGAACCCGTGACTTCTGGAAAATCTACAACAGTGTAGTAAATAATGGGCAATCAACAATTCCCCCGCTATCCATCAATCATGAAGTTGTTTGCTCAGCAACCGAGAAGGCTAACATGCTTGCCAGTCGGTTTGCCTCCAACTTTACACTAGACCCTGCTAACCACCCTCTCCAAGACTTTCCTTTGCGGACAGTTGCAACACTTGAAGATCTGAAAATTACCTATTCTCAGGTGGATGCCATTATAAATTATCTTCACACGGCAAAAGCATGTGGATCTGATCACATCCCGGCTGTGCTATTAAAAAAGTGCTCCGCCGAAGTAGCTCCAATCCTCTCCAAACTTTACAACAAATACCTTAATGAATCTTGCTTTCCTGCCTGCGGGAAAACTGCCCCTGTGGAACCAGTTTTCAAGAATTCTGGCGAAAGAACTGACCCAGCAAATTACCTCCTCATTAGCCCCCCCTCGCACTTTTTGCCAAAATATTTGAGTCCATAATAAACCATAATAAACCGTCCATCACCTTATATATGCTAAACTTCTGACCGACGAACAATATGGATTAAGGCAAGCCCGTTCCACAGCAGACATTCTAACTGAATCTCTGAGCGTATACACCATTCACCTGACAAAGCAGGGCAGGGTAGAGCGGTAGCTCTAGATATATCTAAGGGTTTTTGACAGGGTATGGTACGAAGGTCCTCTCAGGAAATCAGATCATACGGTATCACTGGAAGAATACTTAAAATAATCAAATCCTTCTTAGATAAGAGAAAAATCCAGGTTATCTTCGATAGTCGTACATCTAAACAATATAATATAAATGCGGGAGTGCCTCAGAGGTCTATCCTTGGACCTATATTATTCCTAATGTTCATAAATTATCTCCCTTACAAAATTGTCTGTGCGATGGGTATATATGCTAATGACACCACGTTCTGTAACAGACACGAGAGGAAAATAAATGAATACCTATCTAAAGAAATGGCAGAAACACTAGAGAATGACCTCCAATCTGTAGTTGAATGGGGACAAAAAATGGATGGTCACATTCAATGCTGCCAAGACTAAACTTGTTTCTTCAATAACTACAAGAAACCTTCTCTACCACCAATAGCAATGCCGAAAGAATCTTTATCTGAAAGCACATATTTTAAACTCCTCAGTCTAACGTTCACAGGAAACATGAGTTGGAACAATTATATTGAGAGCATTGCCAGGACTGCTGCGAAAATGGTAGGTTCTCTCTACCGTGCTAAAAAGTTGCTGACCCCTGAAAGTGTCCTGTGCCTCTATAAGGCCACAATTCGCCTATGTATGGAGTATTGTTGTCATATTTGGGCTGGTGCATGTGCTACTAGTCTCTCGCTCCTAGACAAGGTTCAAAATAGAGTCGCCAACCTAATAGGTTCTGAACTTTCATCCAAGCTTCAACCTCTTTTCCATCGACGCAATGTAGCATCCCTCTGCCTGTTCTACAAGTACTTTAACGGTGCATGTTCCGACGATCTGCAAGCACTTGTACCCACTCTACGTAAATACTTCCGACAAACCCGACAAGGAGTACAATCCCACCCCTTCACAGTAGAGATCCCTAGATGTAAGAGAGCCTTCTACTCCAGTAGTTTCTCCCCCAGAACCTCTAGACTTTGGAATTCCCTGCTAGGTTCCTGCTTCCCCAACTGTACTGACATGCAGAAGTTCAAGTGTACGTGAACTGACATTGATTATTTGTTTATGTACCCATGCGCAACCGAAAGATATAAACCGGATATTGGTTTACAATACACGTTACAAGTTAATTTGAGTTTTAAAATTATATATATATATATATATATATATATATATATATATATATTATATGTACAATGTCACAACAGGTTGCATAATATATGCAGTGTGATATTCAATGACGTCACACATGATGCCTTAGAAAAACTGACAATCAGAAGTAGATTATCTAGCATATATATATATATATATATATATATATATATATATATATATATATACATACAACGAAACAGTACTGTATGTAGATGGCTATAATGCTTCCTATCTTAGGCTGAGCATATTGAAAATGATGTGCGAATTACCATTAACGAATTAAGCGATGGCTTTTTTGTAAACAAATCGAGCTTAGGTATTCGGACGATGTCCAAACATCGTTGATTCACTACCCACACAGCAGCAGCCGATTTGCGCAATGGTTAGAAGCCTTGACTCTTGAACGGGTGGTCGTGTTTTGATCCTGGCTTGAGGTAGTTGCCTGTCTAGTCGCACTAATGAGCTGTAATACAGCGAAACAATATTGTATGTAGATGACTATATATATATATATATATATATATATATATATATATATATATATATATATATATATGAAGTTTACAGTTGAACCTGTGTGAACCTCATAGACATGAGGTAAATAATACACACACACACGCACACACACACACACACACACATATATATATATATATATATATATATATATATATATATATATACTACCAAACACATTCACAAACTATACATCCCTTTTCTTTATAAGCGTAAACCACAGCCGAATATAATTTATAAACACGAATGTTACACTAAGTCTCGTTTCAATATCGCCCCCTTTTTGGTCTGATGAGGTGATCTTTTGGAATTGAGATTTCACTGAAACGTGTATGCACATATGTAACTTATAATGTTGGTATAATAAACAGGCTATATCTAAACACATACATAAATAACAAAATTCTGAATTTCAAATGTTGTTTATCTTATCGTTTATACTTTCAGCATAATAAAATGTCAAATTTATTTATCACCTTCTCACGTCGGTAAACTATAATACAATAATCAGAAACTTAAATTTCATAGCATGCCTTATAGAAGGTGAACACTCTTGCCTACAAAAGCTATCATATCAACTCCGAAGGAGGTTCCCAGTAGGGGCACCTTAGACAATCACTCCACCTTAAAGAGAGAATGCAAAGCCTTGGTAGGTGAGTTTTCAGTAATTATATATGGTTACGTACATAATTCAATTAGCAGGGTATATACCATTTCTAACAATGGTCTAGACTGTTGATTATGCTGCCGAGGGAAAAGCACCCCTTACAGGTGGCTAAATAAGGATCTTTTTGTGGTGTATAAACTAGATAAAAAAAGAGTTTATCAAAATTAAATTTTACTGACAGGCAGCATTTCCTATAGAAGTGGTTTGACGCATACAAAACCCCTCACAACTCGTAGACACACAGCAATAAACAACGCATAATAAAAGCCGAAGTTGAAATTGCAGGAAATATTCTCTTTATTTTCATCAAAATCCCGATGGGAAATGGCGTCGAGAGAGTAATGAATGAAAGTTAGTTTCACCAACAACAAATTTTGTTAAAAAGACACTCAGGATAATTAATTCGTCGATGAATAATTAATAAACTGTTTCGTTGGTTTCAGAACGGATGTAATAAGAAAATGGCATTTCGAAAGCGGTAATACTTATTAGCACACACACACACACACACACACACATAAACATATATGTTAATATGTCCATAATAGTTATATCAATAAACATGAGCTGTATAAAAAGACAAGTTAATGCTGGCATCTGTGTGCAAAAAAGATAGCTCTCTGCACAAAGTTAAAGAATTTGAATAAAACGTATACGTCTTAACGTTGCTTATATTGCTTATAAAAATACAACTGCAAAATTTACGATCTACACATTTGTTTTCTGTGTTCTAAATTATTACATTTTATTTTCTGTTCACAGATATAGGTGTTATCATCATTCAAGTGTGAATACATTTTTGAGAAACACTTGCATAGATTTTTGTACCCACATAGAATGCATAAATCCTGGGAGCATATATCTGAACGAACAGTTGGGAATGAAAACTGCACCGTTCATTATGACTATGTAATCTCTTCGGGTATATATTTAGAAAATGCAGCTGTTAAACTAGATATAGTGATTTTGGAGAGAGCAAACAAAAAAAGCGACCATAATAGAGGTCAGTGTACCAAATGATACAGGGCTTAACAGAGCTAAGAGGGAAAATATAACAAAGTACCAAAGACTTATGTATGATATGAAACGAAATTGGAAATTAAAAGAAGTTTTAATTATACCATTCATCATAGGAGCAACTGGGCTTATGAAAAAGCACTTCAAAATGTACATAGCTAGCATATCCGGTGTACCAATTGCAAGTAATATACAAAAGATTGAAATGAAAGGGATGACTAGCATTCTGAAAAGATCTCTTGGTTGGACACATTAAAAAAGGGGTAAATGTTAGACATCTGGTTGGATGCCCCCCCCCGAAGAAAAAGATGAAGAAAAATGAAAAAAAAAAAAAAATCAGAAACAATAAAAAAAGACATAACATTCTCTGCATGTATTTTCAGTATTTATTTCAACAGTATACACCATACGAGCTTTTTATTACGTTATGAAAATTAAGGCAATCAAGCTACACTGAAAATGTGTCTTATTTCCGTATAAATATCTGCATTGTGACCTACGATTCACTAATAATATGAAACACCAAAAAGTGTCATATATATATATATATATATATATATATATATATATATATATATATATATATATAGTGTTAAAATGGAATAATTCCAGGAAGAAATCCGGGTATGAGAGCTCAATGTGGTAAACAGAGCAATAACATAAAAAAATATAACACGGAAATTACATAATTGTCGATGCAATAATTTATTTCAACCTTATGGTATTTTCAAGCATCTAAACTAGACAAGTACATTTTTGATCAAAAATGTAATTGTCTAGTTTAGATGCTTGAAAATACCATAAGGTTGAAATAATTATTGTATCGACAATTATGTAATTTCCGTGTAATATATATATATATATATATATGACATATATGATATAAGAATCACTTATAAAAAATAAATAAATAAGCTTATATATATATATATATATATATATATATATACTCGGGTTTTTTATATTCAAAAGTAATGGACTAATGAATTCAACGAGGTTGTTAGATAGTGCTCAATAAAAAGAGCTGATAATACTTGTTTATTGTTATATAAACATGCTCACACCCCGCTGCTACAAATAGCCACTTGTTTCAATCAAACAACAGATATCATCAGGCAGCGACTTGACTATTCAAAAGTTCAATGAAAAGCCTATTAGATTATTCATCCCGCTGCTACAAATAGCCACTTGTTTCAATCAAACAACAGATATCATCAGGCAGCGACTTGACTATTCAAAAGTTATTATTCATTGAACTTTTGAATAGTCAAGTCGCTGCCTGATGATATCTGTTGTTTGATTGAAACAAGTGGCTATTTGTAGCAGCGGGATGTGAGCATGTTTATATAACAATAAACAAGTATATATATATATATATATATAAATCAATATATATATATATATATATCCGGTGAATGCAAGTAATCTAGCATATGATGAAGACAATAGGTTTTATTAGAATGAAATGAAAGTCAACGTGCAGTGAAAATGGCGTGACATTCATTCTGGATAAAATTAAAATACCATTTCAGCGAGAAAGTCAATGGCGTGTCTCTAATGGATGATATAACATTGATGTTTCTGTCATCAAAGCTTAGAAATCTCTCTCTCTCTCTCTCTCTCTCGTGTCTTTACTCTCAATTCTATTGTTAATCTTGTTTAGATGTCATCAAAGCGCATCTTCGCAATATACGACGGTGTTCAGTTGAAAAATAAAAACGCTATGACTTCCATCATCAGCTTTTCATTAAATTCTGAACCACGACTTATTCACTTTCAGACTCAATGCGAATTAACTGAAATATCAACAATTTGTTTACGTGCGTCCCGCCACCGTTGTTTACGCAAAAGGAAAAATCATATAAAGAAGTTGTTTGTTCTTGTCTGTAGTTACTGGCTAAGCTTCCGTTTGATGTATAATAAGAAAAAAGTCCTATATGCGCAGATATATTATATAAGTAGAAGAGCGTTCCAAAAGTTATGCCTCCGATTGTTTTATTCCTCCCGAATGGATCAAGGAGAATTGCAAATTGTATTGTTATGATAGCTAAACTCAAGCATTCACGACTTGGAATTTTATCTCCCTACTGCAGATATTGAAAATGTGAGACTAAGAAATTAGTATCGTTAAATAAATAAATTATTAATAAAACTAATTTAAAAATAATACTAGTTTAATCAGTATTTACAATATTTTATATGTGAATATATTCGAATATTTTTATTCATTGAGTACATGAGAATTTGAAAACAATCAAAAGCCCAAACTATTTTCTCTGACGATTTTAACGCTAAAAGTCCCTTTCTAATTTCAGAGTTACGAAGTAATACATTGTTTCAACTATGAATACGATACTTGTTTACGAAGAAATCGAAATGCTTTCGGCTGGATACAATTTTGTAAGTAATTTATTTAAAAAAAAAATTTTAATATGATATTTAAAAGTTAGTAAGTGATATAGATTATCTATATTAATATGTAAGTTGCGTATATGCAAGAAAGACACATACATACATAAACACAAAGCAAGTAATGATATACTTCTAAATATATACAGGGGGCATTCCAAAAACAATAATGTTTTTTTTTACTCCAATAGGTCAATAAAAGAATTGCGATTTGCATTATTATGTTGCCAGAACTTACGTGTTCGTGATCTGAAAGATACTGACGGCGGGAAACTCTTAGAAAGTAATCTCTGTCATGGTCGAGTATTAAAAGCAGAGATGCGTCATTGAATTCCTAGCAAAAGTGCAATGATAATCGTGTTGACTCAGTAGAAAAATAAATGGTAGAACACAAAAGCTTGCTAGTTTAAATGGCACCACATCCGTCTTTGTAGCCGTTCAACTTTTTGAGTAAAAAAAATATCCCCGAAAGACCTTATTTTTCTGGTATTCTTAGGGTAAAAAAGAGAGCTTAAGTGTTTGGATTATGTTTAAACATTGGAATTTCGCAGGCCCAGCTCAGCATCAGTCAAACAGCGTAACGGCAAGAAGTGCTGACTCGCTTAAAAGTCGAGTTTACATCATTGCTTGAAGTAGTTGCTGGTCTAGCCGCACTGATGAGCTGTGATACATCTAAAAGGTACTGTATGTTGATGACTATATATATATGTATGTATATATATATATATATATATATATATATATATATATATATATATGCTTTTTGATCCATTCGGGCGGAATTAAACATATGTATATATATATATATATATATATATATATTTATATATATGTTTTATTCTGCCCGAATGGATTAAGGAGAATTGCAAAATTGTTTATATATATATATATATATATATATATATATATATATATATATATATATATATATATATATATATATATTCCGAAAACTTCTGACCTTTTTGGAGGGGAGACTAAAACGTGCTGCTATGGTTTATAAATAATCTGAAGGAACAGCAAGGTGAGACTTGATTCCAAATATTTCTCATATATTGTTATATCTCCACTCGTTTGGAAATAGGGTACGATTATTAATATCTCCAGTATCATATAATCTTTATACACTGTAATGTTTATTTTTTGTATGAAAACCAAATAGGGGAGATATACATTGGACATTGAAATGCTCATATATTTGTTCTATGGGACGAAACTACATGAAAATTTGCAGACTTATTGATGATTATAATATTATTCTATAGTAAAATTTATGACAATTGTTAAACAATAATTATATTTTAAAGCCAATAAATTATGCCCAAATTTACCTACATTTTTATATATAGTATGCTGCAAGCTTACTTCAGTTTTGTTGCTTCAGTTTTCTCCCCTATGGCTTTCCAGACCACTAATACACTTAAAGTTTACTGTATGTTTAATGGATTACGGCACCGCACTTAACTATTTGATGAAAGAGCATCTTTAAGACCAGCATCTCTTATCCGATATCATTATCGATGTTAGAGAAGTTATTGAACGTGCTTTAATAACCCATTATGTAAAAAAATATATAAAATAACATTAAGAACAATTATTCCGACAGTCTTCTTGTTTATTTTCCAAGCAGATTAAACGACATACTCCTGAAGAAAGCTAATAAGCAGAATAAATAAACATGAACAATGTCGGTCTCGGTTGTCAAGTGCGAGTATCTCGGAAAGAAAAAAATATACGATTGCCTGAACGCAATATTTTGTAAACTTGTGATATCAAATTCTCATCTGCTGAAAAAAATTGCTTACGCATACGTAAAGCCTTAAGCCAATAAAAAGTCAGAAAAGTAGTAGATAAATAAGGTAAAAGCAGGACTGTTTGACAGTTTGTGTCATTAAACAATACACTGGGTGCTATTTTCTAAGGATAGCGCCATTGTTGGATATGGACGAGTTCGTTTTATAAGATATCGAAAATAGCACGCAGTGTTATCGGCTAATATACATATCTCGGACACAACTGCATCAAGAAAGCCATGTATAAAAATCAGGGGTAATAACGGTTCAGGAACTTAATTATGTTGTTTGGATTTACAGCTATGGATTACAACCTATAACTTTTTTTGATAAGAAGCATATTTTTATGTTCAATATTCGTTCGGTAATACTACAAGACTTTTATTCTCCTAAGAAGAATTACAATCCGGATCTTGTCCATGGTGTTTTGCATATCAAACGTTACTGCCCTAGTTTTCCAAGGCTTATCCTGTGTATAAAATATACCTTATAATATCCATTACCTTATTTGTAGTAGAAGTGGATTGCTGAAACACATAGTCAAAAAGACGTTTAGCACAAAAAAAGGTTGTGGAATATCAATAAAATGATTAATGATTAAAAGGGTTTAGCAAACAGTTGGAGTAAACTAATGTCATTACAGTCCGTCCACCAGAATTCCTGAACACATGGGCTACATAGAATTTTTAGTTTTTCTGAAAACGAAAATCAGTAATGTATTTATTAGAGTTTGTAGAAATAAGATCTTGTCCACATGCTTTGCGAGTGTCAATGATTTTTTATATTATCCAGACGTGGGAAGAGGTGAAATTATGTGCCTTGGAAAAATTAGAAAGGAATGGGCTGTGGAGTCAAAGATAGAATTCAAGATGAACTGTTGGAACGAAGTTCATCCCTATTACTTATCATTCAGCCTACATCAATATGGTTGGATATCAAAAGAATTGCTCATTCGCCATTATTATTCATGCTGTACAATAGTTTCGGGATATTACGTGTTCCTAATATCTTTTTATGATCACCTTTACTTTTAGCTGCGACTATTTATAGTTTGCTGCGGCTTCAAATCTATGTCTCTTTATATTGGACTTATAGCGGTTGAATCGATAGGACACTTATTCCTTGGCACGGTTTTAGAGACTTATTTTTAAATGGCGTTGATGTAATTTTAACGAAATCTCTTTAACAGTTTAAGTTGGATGGCTTATTGGATGGTTCATTACTTTGACACTAAGCACATACACAATATTTGTACGCCAACGGGTTACAGAAATTATTAAAAATGCAGAATAAAGTATGAATGTGATCCAATCTAATGACAATTGCATTTAGTTTTACGAAAGATTAGAAACATACTTAAATACATCGAAATATTTATATTTGCAGGAACAATATTTTGACAAGAAAACTTTTTTTACTGAATCTGAAACGTATTATCTCTGTATATATTTGGATTGCTGAAATTCCCCTCCGTACCAAAGTGTTGTAGGTGAGAAACAACAGATGCCACATACAATTCCAATACATCTAACCCTTGTAGCAACTCTCTCATGTAGTTTACGACCACATTTCCTGACACATTAACACGTGATAATAAAATTTTACATAATATCCAAGGAGCAACACCATCGCAATCGCCCCATCTATAAAACTAGAGGTTCCTATTGTTTTCTCTTAATACTTAGTGCTCCCACCGCTACCAGTTGATACCGGGCCAAATTCTATATTGGTGATATTGTGCTTTAACTGCCATTAATTTGTCTTGCCATACATACATTTTTGATAACTTTTCAACTTTCTCAAAAACACATTGGACTCAACTTGTGTCCTTCTGGGGGCGGTGTTTTCAGCCCTAATTTTGACCCATATGCCAATTTAGACTGAGCACACAAGTGGCTGACATCTGGGCCAGTTATCATTTATCTTCATTTTGTTGAAGTGTCTGCAGTTACGCCAATAGAGTCCCCATTTCCATTGATGACAGCATTAGCCTACTCACGAGCTTACAATCAATAGTCACTGTTGAAAACTCTAGGTTTGATTTGTGTACAAAAAATTCTCCATTCTAGAATTCCTGAGCCGCCTAAAGATGTATCTTTTCAACGGTCACAATGTCTCTGAAATCGATTGGAAGTCACCGTGTGTAGTTCACATTATTGTTGGCAAGGAAGTATTGTATTAGCTCAGGAAGTAAGTGATAGTACAGGAAGAAGTTGGTTTCTCTGAATGATCAGATAAATAAGAGGATTACCAGTTTCCATTGACAGAACTATGTATTAAAAAGAAAACATTAAACTATCCCGCTTGCGCCACTTAAACCAAGTTTCAAACACCTCTTTTGGTTGCTCTGTTTTTCAAATAATCTGTGTGGGTTGCCTTTAGAAGTTTGTACAAAATGCATGCGGTTATAATGAATTTGTCGTGTCCTACTAATGCTTAGAACTTTAGGAAATTTATCTGCTGTCACAGGCGATGCTATCCCTGCTTTCACAAGAGCTCCTGTCAAACCACTATTACGCAGTAGAATTCTAATGGACTTCAATGCCGCCATCTCAATATGCAAGCCTCCAGACATTATGAAGAACTTGTTCTTACAGTAGAACTCGTGCCAGTTCCACAGTTCAACTTGACCACTGCATGTATATGCTGGTCAGCAGTTATAATAAGCACCTGACTGAGATTCAGAAATGCCACGATCTCCCTGATTTACCAATCATATGTTTCAATGTAGCAACTGAATATGCCTGATCTCGTATTAAAGACAAAAATGATAAAATACTAACTTCAAATGGTTTTCCTCTTTTTGTAAGGCGTGATGGGCTGACCACAAAACATACCTTAGCCCATTTGTCTAAATTATTTTGTCCAGCTACTCATACTTCATTGCCAGTTGTGTCTTCAGCTGATTGCTCGTATCTACCATACTTTCCTTGGAAGAAGCGAGGTTCTTTTGTTAAATAAAGCCGGCATATATTGATGAACGAGTTTTGCAGTTCTGAGACTGCCTTTACCTTTTGCTCTCGATAATTCAGATATCTACGCTCTTCACCTTTACTTTCTTTTATTGCTGATGAAAAACAGAAATGCTTGTTCCAAGAAAAAAAAGTGGAATTATCATCTATATTTTCCATTACTGAGGTAGTGAGGAGGCATTTTATAAGAACTAGTGAGTAAACAACCCAGTCATCCACATATTGACTGTCTATTGCTTCTCCGTGGTGTACAGATATTTCTACCACTCATACGAAATATTGATACCGTGCTCATTAAGCTTTTTACCCAATGTTCTTTATCCGGTTTGTATGTAAACAGACAGCCGATATGGAAGGCATCTCTCTATTTTGTGAGTGTCTGCGAGTTGGTACACCTTCTTTGTACTTTGCATAGCAGCTGTATCGAAGAAGTTTAGCAATTGATACGTCCGTGTTTGATGCACCAATCTTGTAACTTGATGTCTGCTCCGTGCAATATGGGTGGAATGCTGAATGCACCCCACATGATAGGTTCCACAAAATTTGGAATTGCATTTCAGCATATTTTCGCAAGATGTTAGCTTATTTTCCAAAGACACACTATAATAGTCCAATGCATCTGACAAGACAAAGCTTACATTTTTCTGAAATTAAATAAGTATATACCTTCCCTGATGTTTGTAATAACAGTTTTTCCTTTAGTCTTATAGAGTTGACATCAGGTGTTTCAACACCTAGCTGTCCCAGGCGCCATATTGATTTACTATATATGTCAGTCGAAAGATTGTATGACCTTCACTAGATCTGCATTATATATGTGAGTAACAGTGAGAATGCTTGTGAGTGAACCTCCCTTTCAGATGCACATTTCTGATCATGTCTCTTGATGGCTCTGAGGTCAAACTTTTCTCTATTGTACAGGTTTTTCAAAAATTTGAGATGATATTTATACATCTTGATGGTATTTGTGCACGTCTTGCAAGAAACGTTCCATCACTTAAATTGCAGGCACATTCATTTAGAATTCATTTGTTGTTGAGCTTCATCGTCATAACTTGTCGAGTTCAGAAAATGAAGCTTCTTTGTCAGAAATAAACACAATGTTTTTTTCAAGGATAGTTCTATGAAGCGTGGTCTGGCATTCTCCTGACTGAATATGCTTAGCTCTTCTTTCTTTAGCATTGTTATTAAGATTTGAGAAAATCGTTTTAATCGGTTTTTGGCCATAAATTTGGCTGTCAAGTGGTCAAAGTTCAACGACTTAACCTTTGAAAACTCCACCAAACTCCTTCGTTAATTTGGAATCTAAAAACTTGGAATTTTAGATGTAGGTTACTTGAAGAAAAATCAAAAAAAAATAATTTGATTTGAGCCGAAAACAATAAATATTAAAAGGTCAAAATTAAGGTCAAAATTCAAAAGATTTGACCTTTGCAGTCTCTGGCAAACTATTCAGCCAATTTTGGGTGTAAACATTTGAAATTTTACATAATGGGTATTCAGATATGCAGCAAGCTGTTTAACTTGCACATGAGTCAAATTATATATATATATATATATATATATAATGGGTTAAGAAATTCCAGCGAAAGAAAGATGTATACTTAAATAAGGGGGTAGTCACCAACAATGTGTATTTTTTAATATTATTTTTTATTCCTTGTCTTGGTTTTTCATTCTCAAATCAAATTATAAAGTTAGATCCTTGTCCAAGTAACTAATATCTAAAATTTGAAGTGTTTAGACCTAAAATTGGCGGAGGAGTTTAGTAGAGTTTTCAAAGGTAAAATCGTTGAACTTTTACCCTTTGTAGAGCCAAATTTCTTGCACAAAACCCTATTAAAAAGATTTTCCCGAATCTCAATACCCCTTATGTCAAATCTCGGATTTGTATACCGAAAATCGGCAGATTTATTTTGTAGGAAAGTGTATACAGACAGACAGGCAGACACACGCAGACATTTTCACTTTGACATATATATATATATATATATATATATATATATATATATATATATGAGTTGTTTTAAATAAGTTTTGACACTTTTTGTACAGGCATTTAAAATTGTCTCTATATATAAATAACTATACATCTTATGAGATAAGTGACCAAATTTTATGATTTTAGTTTCACATGAATAGCTATATTTGTCACACTTGGTGAGTTAAAAAAATAATCTGGACGTGAGTACATTTTAGCAGAATAATATCCAATAACATTCTGTTTTAAACTTGGGAAAATGCTACAGCCTCATATGGAATGCTTCCAACTGCTTTTGCACTGTATTGCATGAATCAAGCATCAGGTTTTGAGTGGCATAATAGAGGCAAATCAAACAGAGTGCCTGTGAGCTATGATTAAAAGTGAGGGAGGAGTAAAGAAGTCAAAACACCAGAGTTGATAGACCAAATAAAGAATTGAATGGATAAGGAACTGAAGATGCGTAAAATTTATGTGTAATTTGTCACTAAAGTGCTGAAGAAAGATAAAAAAAGACGTTGTCATGGGTATAAAGATAGTCCCTCGCCCTCACTTTACTCCAGGCCTTGTGCCGTTTCATTTTTTGGTTATCCCCTAAGCTCAAGGAAAACAGAAACTCGTTATGAGACAGTCGAAGATTATATACATGTGTATTACATAGTGTACTCTATTTTGTTAATAATTTTTGATGCCCTATCCCGGGGTTCTACAGTACACACACGCACACCCACACACACACCCACACACACCCACACACACACATATATATATATATATATTATATACTCACATAGACTTCATTTTGAAATTCCATGCGGAAAAATATGCAAAAGATGCAGCATCGCATGCTATTTCCAACAATTTTTATGTGGATAATCTCGTCACTACCAGTTGTGACGGAGAGTCCCTACTTGCTATTTATAACAATATTTGTAGCGTATTGTTAGAGGCAGGCTTCGATTTTCGATTCTGCAATTCTAAATGTTCGAAGATACAAGATAACATGTTGGAATATGAAACTATTTCTTCTCCCTTTCCTGCCTTTAAGAAGGTATTGGGATACCTATATGATCCTATTCGGTACACGTTCAAACTTTCTCCCACTTTAGTAGACCCTGAGGTCAATACCAAACGGGAGATTCTTTCGCAAATATCAAGAGTATATGACTCTTTATCTATGCTTTGACCCGTCAAGATACATGGGGAAGAGCATTTTCAGCTCGATCTGGAAAAACAAGTTATCGTGGAATGAGCGGATACCCGAAGAGCTACATAAGCTGTGGCAAACCCATGCCAAGGATCTAAATGACTTTGGGAAGTTTGAATTTCTCAGGCGTGTATTGTCAGAAAATCAGTCCGTCGAATTTATTTGTTTCTGTGACGCGTCGTAAAATGCGTACAGATTACCCATGTATGAAAAAGAGGGAGCGAATTGTTCTCTGTTGTACGCAAAGGCAAGAGTGGCCCCACTTAAAGGGACGTTACTTCCTACTTTGGAACTATTGGCTATGTGTTTAGCCCTTAAGGTAGCTCCTCAGGTTTTGGATGCTCTGGGGCCCCTTAACATTGATAATTTTTCCTAATGCCTGATTCCTAGGTTGCACTCTCGTGGGTTCTGAACGGTAACGGACCCAAGAAAAATATATTCATTGAAAACAGGATCGCACAGATCAAACAATTTTCAGGAGATATTAATATTAAATTTAGCTTTTAACGAAATTAAAATATGTTTCTTCGTCGGAAAATCCGGCAGATTTTCTAACTAGAGGTATCAATACTTATAAATTTTCCCAGTTATTCTATTTCTGGATGTATGGCCCGGAATGGCTCAATGCAGATGGCGTTGATTGGCCAAACTCACCCTTACCTTGTCTAAACGAAACTAATAAAAAAATTGTATCATGTTTGTACTCTCAGGAGACGCATCATTCTGAAAATACCTTCCCGTTGGATATTACAAGGTATTCCAGCTTATCTAAGACAATCAGCGTCTTAGAAAAAGTGTTGACATTTTATGATTTTTACGTCACCGTAGTGCTGACAATTTTAGTAGGGCCAAATTATTGCCACTTGCTAATATGCAAACGGAGGCCTTGTCTCATGAACTAGGTTACTTGGAACAAGCTTCCGGTAAAGTGTTCCCCCTTGGGTAACTGCCTTAGGGTTATCCTTGATAAAGATGGGTTAATTAGAACCAGAGGAAGGATACAGAATTCTGATGTTCTGCCCTTCTACGTCAAGTTTCCTTTTTTGTTGGATAAAAATAATTATTTAACAAAACTGGCGATTAAGGAAGTTCATATAAACTGTCGCCACATGGGGGTTAATTCAACCCTCAGTAAGTTAAGGCTGTCTGAGGTTTGGATCCCTCAGGGGGGACAAGCCGTAAAAGCCTTCGTGCGTACTTCCATTGTATGTTAAAAAAATCAATGCTCTGCCTTGTAAGGCACCTGCAGGGTCACTATTGCCTGCGGATAGGGTGAACTTTGTTCGCCCATTTAAACAAGTCGGTGTGGATTTCACCGGTCAATTTTCCATAAAGTTTAGAGGGGTAGAAGTTAAAATGTACATATTACTCTTTACATGCATGAGTTTGCGTGCAATTCACTTAGAATTAATGCCGGACATGAGCACCCGCTATTTCATGCTGGCCTGTATATTCCGATAACACGAAATGTTTTGTTGCGTCCGGAATATTATTGTCGAACGTGCTCGGATGGGACGAGCTGAAGGAAGAATTTAAAACTCATTCACATCGTCCATCGAACAATTCCACTTTACTCTGCCTAGCAAGAGAGCGCCTGTGAGAGACTAATTAAAACTGTCAAGCAATGTTTGAGGAAGCTATTGGACAGAAGAAAGTTAGATTGAATTTCTGACTGCACTTTTTGATGTGCAAAAAGCAATAAATGACAGACTCCTCAATTATATTGCTTCTGCTGACAGAGACTTTAGTATTTTAACCCCGAACAACTTTCTTCAAACAGGGTATCAACTTTGTTTGCTTATTAATAATTATGACTCTGAATTATGTCCCCCCCCCCCAAATAGGACTGCCTTGTTACATTCCCTCGAAATGAGGAATACATTTGTTGAAAAATTTAATCGTATCTGACATAATGATTACTTCTTGTCATTAAGAGAAGTCGATGCCAAAATTGGGAGTAATTGTGCCCCTAATTATATGTTGGAGAGATAGTACTTATTAAGACTCCCAACAAAACCAGACAATTTTGGAATCTTGGTAAAATAATTAAATTAATTACTGGAAGTGACAATAATGTTCGTTCCGCGGTTGTTCTAAAGGATGGGTCCGAACAGATCCATTCCTTAAAAAATATTGTGCCCTTGGAAATTAAGGGTAATGATGATATTGCATCAACTGAGTTTGTAGAAGAAGGAGGTCTCTTTTTCTGTCCAACCAATGGTGTGCTGCGATTCCTGTGACAGATGGTACCATTTTAGCTGCGTTGAAGTTAATCAGCAAAATACCTTATAGGAATGGCTTTGTTCTAATTGTAAGGATGAAGCTCCCCAGATCAGTCCATATAGTGGAAATTAGCTAATGTCTGGATGCATGAGAATTTTGAAGTTTAAACTGAAAATTGACAACAGACAGTGGAACACATATATTAATATTAAGAAAGTTTAACTGAATTAAAGTTGTAATTATTGAATCTCAATTTGAATTGTCAACAAATCAACATATTAAAGTTAAGAAATTTAACTGAATTAAAACATATTGAAATTATAAATGTGTATGAGTTAAGTCATGTTTATTGGATTAACTTGCTATTTGTCGTTTATCCGACCGTTTTATTAATTAACTTGTATTGGGAAAAAGTAATGATTATCGATTACTTTTTCCTCTACTACTTGGCAGTGTGTGAGAAATTCCAGATACAACCGCCGTCTTTCTTATTTAAGCCGGCTACACAGTTCTAGTAGCCGGTTCGTGATTGGTTAATTTTGAATGAGTCAAGTAAATTGCTTGTCGCCCTTTTTTGTATCTTGCATTTAATTTTCAGTCTAACAGAAATTCGGTATCGGGATAGACTCAACACAGCGGCTCTCTCTCGAGGGAGCCAAGACAATTCCTTCATGAACACCAAACAGTTTGTGAACGAATGACAGATCTCTACAAGCAGAGACAACTTATACTTCTGTATTTATCCTAATTGAGGATGACATTCAAGAACTGTTCTGTATGTTTAGTTACCAAATATTGGATCTTATCACATTTAAATATATATATATATATATATATATATATATATATATAGTAATCCACATACAGTACTGTTTCACAGCTCATCAGTGGGGCTAGACAGCTAACTACCTAAAACCAGGATCGAAACCCGATTGCCCAAACGACAATCGGCGCTTCTAACTGTTGCGCTATACGGCTGCTGCTATTCGGGCAGTGAATTAATAATAATATATATATATATATATATATATATATATATATATATATATATATATATATATATATACATATATATATATATATATATATATATATACACACACTATAAATATTATTGAATGCCTACAGACATTAGTGTTTCATCCTTTCAGAAATCTCCAGTGCGGGGTGTCACACCAGTCGATAGATTTGACCCCGGGAGAGAAACAATCTCTGGCTTCATTAGCAAGGACCATATCCATTCGGCTACCGTTAACCGCGAAAATATATTTAATTTAATGTCAGAGTTATCTAATCATTATATGACGATCGGCGCATAAGGGCTAAATTGGCCGACTTTTGAATTCAACTGAAAATGCTCAACGATGAGAAACGAGTTTCTTAAAGAAGCTAACGTGATTATTTACTATAATAATTATCAAATACCTACAGTCACTAGTGTTCCATCCTTTCGGAAACCTTCAATGCAGGGTGTCACGATTAACACCAGTCGATTGATTAGAACCCGCCGACAAAAGCCATCTCTGGCTTCATTGGCAAGGACCACCCCCACACACGCACGCACGCACGCACGCACGCCCCCCCACATATATATATATATATATATATATATATATATATATATATAAATTAAGGCAACCTATTTTCATTTGAGAAAACATAGATCCCACATTCACAAGTGGTCTCAATCTAAAAAGACGTAAGATAGTGGTGCACATAAAAAGGAAACAACTAAAAATACATAACATCAATTATGAATCCAACTATAACATTGTAAAGTGTCTGAGTTCCTAATTGACTATGAATAAGAGCGAGGAAAAAACCTGTAAATGTTGATTCTACCACGATATAAATATTGAAATGTACCCCTTCTATATATTGTACACAAAATTATTTAGACACACCTCTGACCTAGGTAGAAATTATACATTTAAACGTGACGTTCATAATATGTCATTAAAGCTCGTTAGCTAAAAATTGACGTCAACGTTGAGGTCTGAGCGATCAAGATCTGTCGTACACGATAACGAATCAAAAATATTTACAAACAGCAGTAACAAATTAAATATTGCATTAACAAAGGAGAAAAATACAGAACACAAAACCTATTCAACATTTAAAAAAAAGGATAAAAACCTGAAAGGTTGCATGTTTATGCGTTAAAAGTAAATATATATGTCGTGGATACATGGATTTTAAAAGCTAAAATAGTACAGTATTTGCTTATAAATAACTTTTAAAAAGAAAAGAAGAAAAGAACACGGTTCAATTTCTAGGAAAACTGAACTTATTCAACCCATAAAACATTATGCATGTAAAAGTATGTTTATAGCAAATGTCAATCAAATTTTGCAAAGTATGAAACATAAATTTAGGCAATAATAAAATAAAAAAAACAGTCAACTTAAAATCAAACCATAAATATTTTAAAATTAAAACGAACAACATTGAATTTTTTTTTAAGTGAACAAACAAAAATACATTTTTAAAAATAAATCAAACAACACTATTTAAAAACAAAAAACAAAACGCATTGAATATTTTTAAAAAGTAAAAGGAAAAATAATTAAAAAAAAAATAAAAGCAAACAATAATATTCTTTACACCCCCCCCCCAAAAAAAACTTAAATCTGTTGTTTGGTTGTTTTTGTTTTATGGCACATCAACCCTTTTCATGTTATTTAATGTCGAATCCAAAGATTTTGAAGAACATTTTTGGAATAGAATATATTTATTGTTTTCAAGTCGGTGTCTATTTAACCCATAGTTGGGACCCTTACAGGAACTGCCACTCCGGGTCAGAGTGGACCTGGGAGCAATAGCAATTAAAGGGTGCCTCCACACTCCCCTATAGTTTAAGGTCATATCCAGGAACTAAATCAAAACCTAACAATATATATAAATATATTACACAATAAAATATATATGTATGCAATATATTATAAATAATGTTTCAAACGAAAACGAACAGTAAAGTAGTTTATCGGAAAAGGGGAGGAAACTTAACCAAAATCCAAGCAAATTAAATTTAAACGAATAATATTAATATAAACACAGTTTCTTGTGCCCAAATATTTAAACAATTAAATATTAAAGCGTTACCAAAATCGAATTTGCTGTGCAATCTATATACATTCCAAAAGTAGTAAAAAAAAAAGACAAATGAATTACAGATAAATGTTACCAAAGGCAGGATAAGTAACCTTGTACCTAGCTGGATAAGTTTCTTGTTTTTTTTTATTTTATATAAAATGTTTATTCGGCTCAAAAACAAGTAGTGTCGAACCTTACACGAGAAAAAGAAAAAATGGCTGCGTGATATCTCTCATGTTTGAAGTCTCGACAATGAGTTTAAAATTTTAAATATATAAAATTCTGTAAGAAACTCACTCAATAAATGTAACGGAATCATTATCCACTGAGTATCTAACAGTATTTCTATATATTTTAATCCGATGCCATTTTCCTTGCGTTTGTTTAACGTTAGATACTACTTGTTTTGAGAATTTAATAAACATTTTAAATTAAATAAAACCTTATTCGGCTAGGTAAAAGAGTAACTTATTTTGCCCTTGGTAACATTTATTTCTTTTACATTTTTGACAATTTTCTTCGGATCTCTGATGATTGTAAAACAACCCCAAAATCTGTTGTAGAATTCAATTAACAGTTTTAGTTTTTCTATTTATTGATTTTTTTACAAATATCGTCATTTGTTATGAGGTTAAAAAAACATATTTTTCAACTGTTTTCTGTTGCTTATTTTGACACTTAAAAACATGCATAATAATAAGCTCTAATAATAATAAGCTCTAATAATAATAAAATTTTTATCCGTTCTTTTATTTTTGGAATTGTGAGAGTATCCACGTTGTCCATGATGAAAATGATTAGTATAGCAGGTGGGTTCCAAACGGAACTTTATGTGAAACCAAGCAACGCCGGGTACCCATGCTAGTATATATATATATATATATATATATATATATATATATATATATATATATAGGTGTGTGTGTGTATAGTGCAAAATTTTGTTGAAAATTCAAAGACTCACGTTTTCATTTTATAACCTTCGTTTATTTCCTGGATTTTTCCAATTACAGCTGTTTCATTGATGAATTGGCAACTTTACGATTTATGTTTCCATAAAAATATCCTGTCCCCACTAACTTCTTCAGATGTTTATCCATTAGATTTTTACAACAAAAGGTATATTTTTAACATGGTGGACATCGTATTCCGTTAATAGGATTTCCACATCCATGCTTCCTCACTTCCTCCATCTTTTGGTGTTATGAAAAGATAGTTTTTCTTTTTTACCCGTATTTTCGTATTTTTTATTTTTTATTTATTATTTATTTATTTTTGTTTTAATTTTCCCTTTTTTTCCTATTTGTATTTTCCCAATCATCATATAATTTTATATAATTTTATTCCTTTATTTATGCGTGTTTATTTTAATATTGTTATTTTGCTTGGTGTTTGAATACGTATTATATTACCCGATGCAGGGGAAGTCACTCTCGTGGTATCATTTTTTATATCTCGGATTACCTTCCTTGCATTTTTTTCCTAATCTGATCTAGTGCGTGAAATTAAATGTCTGTTTCTGTGGAAACAAACGTGGATTACATCTAATCGTTTGTTTAATAATTTTTCTTTAGTATATGGTAAGATTTTAATATACATAGATTGCATCCTGTCGATTTGCTAAGTTTATATTTTCCCCTATCAATTATTGACCATCTTAATTTATATTAAGTTTTACTTTCCTTTAATACCTTAATCCATACTGCTAAATTGGTTGAGTTTTTCTTTGTTTTTTTTCCGGTTGTTTTCGTTAATACTATTGGTTCTGTTTCTATTTTCGTTATAGTTGTCGTGGTTGTCACTATTGTTATGATCCTTTCTCCTGGTGTTTTCATTTTTATTGTTTTCGTTATTTGCAGTGTTCTTTTCTTTTTCAGTTTCATTTTAAACGATTTTACATCCATTAGGGTCCCGACAGTTACATTCTTTTACATTGTAAGCTTCATTTTCTCTTCTATCTCTGCTTTTCAAAAATGTGTTTAATTTTGTGTTATTTGAGCCAATTACGGTATTTGTTAAATTAGCAGACGTTGAGAAGGATATCTTAATAGTGTTTTTATTAATTATCTTACTTAGTTTACTATCTTGTGGGAATTTGTTTTTCTATAATTTGGTAAAATTCCCTTGAGATGTTATTTTATATATGGTGGCTGAACGGTGGATTGAACCACGTCTAGCTCTTCCTTCTATTTATCTTTTTAACTTCTCTTTCAGTTTTATTATGGTCTATCTTTTCATTTTTCTTTTTCGTGTTTATTGTATGTTTTATTTTTCATTTGTTTTTGCTCTTTTTTCCTTTTTTATATTTCCTCATCGACATGTTGTAAGATATTACATTTGCATTGTTTATTGTTCTTTCTGTACCTATGTTATTGTTTTGAGTTTCATTAACAAATTTTATTTGTTCTTTATATCCTGATCAAGCTAAGGCTTGGTTGTAATATTCCTTGTTTTTATTGAATAATTCTTCATTTTGTGATATTTTGGATATTCTTTTTGAGATGCTAGGTATAAGTGCTTTTTCATACTATGCGGATGGTTGGACTTGTGATCTATGCAAAATAGCGTTTGTTTGGGTTTATGGTAGGGTTCATAAGAGTTGTTGTCAAGATTCAGGGTTATGTCTAAGAAGTTTACACATTTGTGGTTTGGGCTTATTGTTATATCTAGGTTCAGTTTACTGAAGAATTGTTTAATTTTTTGTTGTGTTTTTTTAAATAATCTATTTGTGTAATTCATGTAAAATAATACATCATCCCCATATAGTCCTGCTCTTAGTCCTGGAATCTTTTTATATAGTTCATTTAGTATATAAAGACCTACAAGGTCGGTTACTTATGCCCTATCCGAGGATCCCATTGTGACGTCAAAGTTGAGGTTTCTGTTCTTTCAGGTCCATAGTTTATTATCATATTTAATTAGAGTTCTTCTTGCTAGTCTTATAATGTCTAACTCTAAATTTGTTATCATTGTTAGTTTCTAGCTAATTCTAGTGCTTCCTCGAAGAGATTTGGTGAACGGAAAAGTATCTTTGCATAACATCAAAAGATGGAGGAAGTAAGGAAGCATGGATGTGGAAATCCTTTTACCCGAAGACGATGTCCACCATGTTAAAAATATACCTTTTGTTGTAAAAATCTAATGGAAAAACATCTGAAGAAGTTGGTGGGGACAGGATATTTTTATGGAAACATAAATCGTAAATTGCCAACTCATCAATGAAACAGCTGAAATGGAAAAAACAGGAAATAAAAGAAGGTTAATAAAATGAAAACGTGAGTCTTTGAATTTTCAACAAAATTTTGCACTACATATGCTCTGTCCCTATTAAATGGACACATTGAGCTTAACTCAAAATTAACGATGACTGGTTTTAAAAATAACAATCTTGACCCGTTAAACAAAAAATGTATACATTGAAAGTTAGGGCATTTCAAAAACTAACTTTAAAACAATTAAATCAACCAATCAATCGATCAATATATATATATATATATATGTATATGTGTGTGTGTCTGCGTATGTTGTATATAGAAGGGGACAGATTTCAGCAATGAGAGAAACGAAGTAAATAGTATCGAAAATAATATTTGTTAAAGGGGTATGTTTGACTCGAACTCAGTAATAAAAATAATACATATTGCAATTTAGATGCAATTCTGGGCATATGAAGGATTACTCATTATATAAGAAATAACTATACAACTTGTTAGGTCAGAGAAGTAGAATTGACAATCAATTTAGGAATGTTCTTCGTGTTGCCAAAAATATGGTGGAGACTTTTGTAATATATAAAATCTACGTGAACAGATACTCACTTATTTGAACACGTTCTGACGTCACAAAAAGGATAGATTCACTATATTCAGAAGTTAGGGTTAGGAATCAGTCAGATAAGAGTCTAGATAAGAAGAGTTCGGACTTTACAATTAGAGTGGGAAAAGTTGAGTTAGCTTAGCCTCTTTCGGAAGCGAAGCAGAAAGGGACACAAGGCAATTTAGAAATCTAAAAGGTATCGAAACATGGTTATTCTCATCCAGTTAGAATAAATGTCATCATGTTGTTTGTAAGCTTTTGTCTTTGTTGTCTTTCCAACCGCAAGCTAACGTGTTTGTCTTCGTCCGTAAATGAATTTATAATAATACAACTTACAAAGTGTTGTCTCTGTTCCCTCATAAATAATGTATTTCTCCTCCGTGTTAAAAAGAACTGTCCGCTACGTCATATTCACATTCATATCTCTCCTATTAGTAAAATGAAATCAAGAAGTTATTATCATATCACGCCTGTCACCATGTATGCCGTTATATAAATGTCTCATTTTCCGTTAAAAATGTCGTCCCCAATATGTACACCCCACTATTGAACACACATGTATATATATATATATATATATATATATATATATATATATATATATATATATAATTATTTTTTTTTACTATAATAATTAAATACCTACAGACACTAGTGTTTCATCCTTTCGGGATTCTTCAGTGCAGGGTGTCACGATTACTACCAGTCGAACGATTCGAACCCCGCGACACGAGACATCTCTGGCTCGATTAGCGGAGGCCGTATCCATTCGGCTACTATTAACCGTGTGAAAATAGCGTTGAATTTTAAACATTTTTTAATTTTAAATGTTCATTACGTCAGATAGACAGTGATCAAATCGTTATACGATGATCTACGCATAAGAGCTAAATTGACCGACTTTTAATTCAACTGAAAATGCTCAACGATAAGAAACGAATTTCTTAAAGGGGCTGTCATAATTATTTTTTTTTTTACTATAATAATTAAATACCTACAGACACTAGTGTTTCATCCTTTCGGGATTCTTCAGTGCATGGTGTCACGATTACTACCAGTCGAACGATTCGAACCCCGCGACACGAGACATCTCTGGCTCGATTAGCGGAGGCCGTATCCATTCGGCTACTATTAACCGTGTGAAAATAGCGTTGAATTTTAAACATTTTTTAATTTTAAATGTTCATTACGTCAGACAGACAGTGATCAAATCGTTATACGATGATCTACGCATAAGAACTAAATTGACCGACTTTTAATTCAACTGAAAGTGCTCAACGATAAGAAACGAATTTCTTAAAGGGGCTGTCATAATTATTTTTTTTTTACTATAATAATCAAATACATATATATATATATATATATATATATATATATATATTTGGAAAACAATAAGAATGGACAATGAATTCAGAAAAATTATATATTGATAAATATAGAATGGTTCATTTATTTAATAATGGTATGCACATTTAGTTGGGGAATAGAGGATGCTCTTTATGCCATGGCATTTCAAAGCCTAATGCTTCTCATCAGAAGAGTATAGAATATGCTAGGTAACATAATGGGGATGCGACATCTAGCGTGGGATTCATCAGGAACGAAATAAATCAATAAAATTATAGATGATGTTTGGGGGAGTTATACCCCCCAACTAAATGTGTGTACCCTTATTGAATAAATGAATCATCCTATATGTACCAATATATAGTTTTTGTGAATTCGTTTTCCAGTCTTATTGTTTTCCTATATAAACTCCAATGAAACATGCAAAACTTTACATCATCCCGATAAGTCTCCTCTTATAGAATTGAACTTACTCTTTTTTCTAACTCACTAAGCAATATATATATATGTATATGTATGTATATATATATATGTATATATATATATGTATATGTATGTATATATATATGTATATATATATATATATATATATCAACTTGCGTTCAAGTACATATTCTCTTTTGAAAATCCGCGTTCTTTATGCCACACAAGAAAATCCGTAAGCTACCTCGCTTATTTTTGTGCAATTAACTCTCCGTGAGTTAAATTTGGATGCACTACGATTAGCTTATTTGTTCCTCCGTGAATACCTATTGTTAAGAAATTCGACAATTCATATCTTAATCCGTGGACATCTAATGTTTGAATGAATTTCTCTGAATGTCTTCACCCACGTGTGTTTATTCGCGCTATGATTGATTTCTCCTCATTGGTTCTACCCCCGTTCGCTTCGCATTTTAGAAAGAGGGTTGCAAAAATAGAAAGACATAAGTGTATATGACGTGCTAGGAGAATGAAGGAGGTTATTTATCTGTCTCACACCCATTTACACTCAAAGTTCAGACGAGGGGGCACTATCTGATATATATATATATATATATATATATATATATATATGTAAAGATTGTTTGGCACTTCTGCATTAGAACCCCGGCCATGATCTCCTGTTACAGACTATCAACGCTATGCTAACAGAGAGAGAGAGAGAGAGAGAGAGAGAGAGAGAGAGAGAAAGGAAGAAAGAGAGACAGAAAGGGTGAGAGAGAGAGACGGTAAAATTTACTTCTCGCGGGGGGGCATTGTATTATTTTTATGCCCCTTTATCAAGAATAAACTTATAGACTACTACATCGAGTGTCTTACATTATTCTTATTTCTATAAATAGAAATACCAAATTGTTATTCTTCAAAAAACGTCTAAAATACAAAAAATTGAATTAAGAAAATCTTGATAAATATGTCGATTACGATTATCGTTCATATTAAATGCAAATCTGAAATATTTGAGCTTCCAGATATGTTTTTAAAAATGCCTGTAAACCTAAAATTTGAGAAATATTTGTTAAATGTCGACATTCGATAGGATATGTAGTGGGACTGGTTATAGCCGGTTACCTGATAAAAAAAGCTTAAGAAAATTCAATATAAACCACCAGATATTGTTTCCCTTTGTGTTGGTTTGAAACCGATGATACCGATTTGTGTGTAATACAGATGAATTAAAATTACGCACTTTTTCTTATTTTGTTAAAATGATATAACACTATTGTTCTTTTCCACTTACTTTACACGCACATACACCTCCACCCATATATATATATATATATATATACATATATATATATATATATATATATATATATATATATAAATATTTGTCATCCACATACAATACTGTTTCGTTGTATCAGAACCTACGACCGTCACATTGATAGTAGGCAGCTCTCACAATCATACCACGATTCAGTGCCGTAAAATTTTCTCCTCGAGTATGTATTAAATCCAAACCCGCCGATCGCAACAGTGCTCTAACCATCAGCTTGATTACAAACAAATTAATAGTGGGCTTCACATAATAGCTTTCATACACATCGGGTGAAAATATATTTACTAAGTGCTCAACCAAAAGAGGGGTTTTTATATAATATACTATACTATACTATACTATAATATAATATTATATAATATATATATATGCACATATATATATATATATATATATATATTGCGTAAGTATTGCAACTAGTGTCTGTACGTATATAAAAATAATTATTTATAATATATATATATATATATATATATATATATATATATATATATATATATAAACATGTAACTCTTGGTTGGTTCGCAATTAATAGTCTTAAAAAACCACTGGACATATGACTTTCACGTTTTGGTATAATATGTTTTCTATATCCATGTGTGTTCTTATATATTTCTTTTTAATTATAACATTATACTTAATTCTTCTATGATAAATAGGTGGTTTTCTTTGTACCGATGCGCCATTTTTTAATTTAGGGACAATTATGGTTCCAATTTTGCGGTTTTCCTGCTAGATCTGGAGATTTCGTTTGCAATCTAGCGGGGAATTCCAGAAAACCTGGAGGTATTTCGCACCCACACCCGCAATTTTAGATTAAAAAAACAAAAAAAAGTGCTTGAAAATACTTTAAAACATAAAATAAACCCATTTATGTAAGTAAAAAAACGTAGCATTTATTACCTTTGGTAACAATTATTTATTCATTATTTGTTTTGTTTTCACCTTTTTTCGGCTAACCATTCTTAAATCTCGCTATAAAATCGATTTTTCCAAGTACATTTTAGGTGGGGTGCATTCCAATCTCCGAATTTTTGTTTAAAATACGATAGAAACAACAGCAAAAAAAAAAAACTTATACCAATACAGTAGAATGTAATTATCTACCAACCTAAATACTTTTAACATGTTAAAACAAAGTTTTTTTTGTTTTTTATTTTTCTAATTTCAAAATATGTTGCACCATTATTGTGATGTTTAATTTGCAGTATATTTTAATTTAACTTTTATTATAAAAAGTTGGAGTTTATGATTTGTTTCCTGCAAAAAAGTACCCTCTCTGAAAAAAAAACAGGTAAAACTAACTGATTAAATATGTAAGCCTTCTGGGGAGCTAACCGCTTCAATATAATTCCAGAAACATATAGTGAGAAAACACGGAACATTTTATATATTGAATATACTATATTTATAATTTTTTATGCTAGGAAGTTAAAATATGGAGTTTGGGGGGGATTAGCGATATTTGAAAATTTCAGATGATAAAAGTTAAAAATCTAGCGATTTTCTGGACATTTCTTTCTCCTGATCTCGCGGGTTTATTTTAAATCTCAGTTGCCAAAACTGCCTCACTAAAAAAAAACACTACAGGCTTAATGTAAACAGAATGTGTTTACAATATCGGTAAATTTTCAATGGGTTTAATCACATGATTATTGATAATGTAACACGTGATTAAAAATTTAATTTAAATTAACCACACAGAGTCGCTTTCATATCAAATATTCATCGAAAAATGGTAGGTACAGATAAAATGAATGCCGACGCTCAAAGTGTATAAACATGTTGACCCCTCCCTTTACTTAAAAATTCACCAAAAATCAGAAAAGTAACCAATTTTAATGAAAATTGCAGTATTTATCAAATAATGATCGCAGAATATAATGAACTATTTATTTTTACTTAACTCTTAGTGAAAATGTTTTATTTTGTTTAAAAAAATACCTTTACTAAAGTTATGGTTTTCAGTAGTAAATAAAAAACGCAAGAATTTATTTTTGTTTTTTTTATATAAATAAAGTATCGTAATTTGTAACAATAAAAAATAATTTTTACAGTAACATTACGAAAAAGCCCCTAAAGTCCATATTAATGAATTCGATATAACTCGAGGAAAAATGAATTCTCGCATACTATTCAGAAAATTAAAGATTCAATTAGATTCCTATTTCAGTCACCTAAATTATTTAGGATAAAATGAGTTTAGGAATTTATAGCCAAACCTAAATATTTTTTTTGCTTAAAAAAATAGCATTAATACAGTAAGTTAGGTAAAATTTGCATAGAATGCTCTGCTTTACAGTTGTTGTAAAAATGGAACGGAAATTTTAATTTCGTTCCCTTTTAAATTCGGTACATTTTTACATTACGTCCAGCTCATCGTTCACATTCGACACGTCAACTTCTATAGCTTTTCGGGTATGCTGGCAAGGTTAGGGATGTCTATTCCGAAAGCCGTTCTTAAGATGGGTAGATTGGTAGGTGTGTCAGAAATTTCGTGAAAAATAGTGAATAATTCCACCCCGTCTTTCCAAACTTATAACTCCTCGAAAAATGTAACTCAAGCCCTAATTTTTTTTTCAATTAAAGGAACAAGGACCAAGGTTTCATTAAAAACAAACAGAAAACAAAAACAAACAACGTGTTTTTTTAAAAGGGTTTAATCTTCGAACTTTACAGGTAAATTTCTAAAAAAACACTACTTTTTTGTTTTAAATTTGAATATATTATTTATTGAGCTTTTCTCTTCAATTTGTAATATATAAAACTTTGGTGAGTAATTATTTTACTTTTTAATAAACATTTCAAAATGGGAGGCGTGAATTATTCGACCCTCTGTCTTTTCAAGCGTATAACTACTCGAAAAATGTAATTCAAGCCCTGATTTTTTTCAATTAAAGGAGCAAAGACCAAGGTTTCATTAAAAAAACAAAAGAAAAAACAAACAATGTGGTTTAAAAAAAGGTTTTAAACTTCGAACTTTACAGGTAAATTTCTAAAAAACACTACTTTTTGTTTAAAATTTGAATATATTACTTATTGACCTTTCCTCTTCAATTTGTGATATATAAAACTGTGGTGAGTAAATTAATTATTTACTTTTTAATAGACACTTGAAAATGGTTGGGTGTGAATTAAAGAAAACGTTTGTCTAAAATATTATATTCGTTTTTTTTGGAAAGAGCATAAAATTTCACATTGACCCTGAAAATATCGTAAAAATAGAATCAATAGAAAAGTTTTGATAAATTTTTAAAGTTTAAAATATTGAGTTCGTAAAATTCATTACTGTTTTAAAAAATATTTCTATTACTTGTAAAAAAAACTTTAATAGTTTATTTTGGAAGTATAATCCATAAAGAAAATAAACAACCCACTTTTAAAAGAGAAATTACGATTTTTTTTATAATTTTATTCGTAGTTTCGTGATAGGGGTGTAAAAAATTCTTACAAAAATTCTGATACATCTACTAGATTGGAGTGTTTATTCGTTGTAAACGTACCCGACAACCTACAAATGTCGACATTTCCAATGTGAACTTTAAGCTGGACTTATGTAAAAAAATAACAAAAAGATATACCAAACTGACTTTTTCGTTTAAAAATGGAATTATTTCCCTTACGTTATTAACGTTTTTTTTAAATTTTTTTTTAATAAATATTTTGTGTTTTATATACATAAAGTACAATTGTTGAATGTTACTGTTTTGATTATATTCGTTTGGGGGGTACAATTAAAATATAAAGAAAGATTAAAACGAAGTGAAATTTAAGTTTCTGTTCCATTTTTACCACAACCGTAAAACAGCACACACTCAGCAAGTTTTATCGTAATTTATAAGCATAATGTTGAAACACTAAATCAACATTTTATTTATTTTTTGCATAATTAATGATGGAAGTATTTTTCTGTTTATTTTTTGAACATTTGTTAAAAAAAATAATTTGTACATTCTCTTGAAAAAAAGAATCAAACTTTTCTCTACTTTCACATACCTATTTACATTGTTCATGTAAAGCATTCATCTGTTATTTTTATAATAAAAATTCCGTTTTCAAAGAGAAACGTTAACTGCCAAATTTCTTTAAAAAAAGTGCAATTTTTCCTAAAAAAAAACTTTCACTAACAATTTATGGTAAAAAAATCATCTTTTTTCTGGGGGGGGGGAAATAACAACTTTTATTGATTAAAAAAATTGCAAAAAATAATAAAAGTAAATAAACGAACAAAATGCAATTTTTCTTGAAGAATGTGTTCCATTTTAACAAACTGAGCCACAGCAACGCGTGGCCGAGTACAGCTAGTATATATATATATATATATATATATATATATATATATGTTTATGTATATATGTAATGAACTTGAAGCAGCATAATATTTGACAAAATTAAATATCATTGTGATTAAAGAAGCCTAAAATATTTTATATACCGGAAGACTAATCATGAATTTATGTCACTCGCGAACATCGTTTAACATACTAATCTCTATAAATTTGCATTACTCGTTTATTTAACATACTCACGTGTTGTCATTTCCACCGGAAGTGATCGATGAGGAAATGTATTCATTAACACCTAAAATATATTTTGGAAAGCAAGATTCACTCAAAATGAAAGCCTCGTACAGCCACACGATGCAACTCAGTTACAATTACGCAAAAAATCTAATTATCTCCGTATTGATTTATTAACAAGATTAGATCGGATGTTCATGAATTTATTTGGAGAAATATATAAATAAAAAAAACAACAAATTAATCATATTTTCTCGAATTTTATTTCAGGTACACACACACACATAGAGTTTGCTGAATCATCTCGGCTGATACAAATGGCAAATGGCAGAACTGTATATATATATATATATATATATATATATATATATATATATATATATATATATATATGAATTCATGAAAATGATTCAGCAAACTCTATATATATATGTGTGCATGTGTGTGTGTGTGTGTTCTGTCATTTGCCATTTGTATCAGCCGAGATGATTGAGCAAACTATTTCTTTTTCAAGTTTTATAGACATATTTTAAGCAGAATATTAATATTACAAAAACGAGGCAATCAAATTACTTTTTTTCAGGAATAATAATAAAAAAAAACGTTAAAGTGACATTGAAAATAATAAGCAACATTCTTCAAATACGTCCAATTATGTTGCGCGTTTAACGCTGAAAATTTTATTTAAATCCAAGTGCAGCATTTGCATTATTAATTAACTGTAGAGGTTGATGACAGTGCTATTTCAAAAGTAAAATGTTGCTCACTATGAAATTGCTAGTTCAAACTTAATTGTAAAAAAACACACACAAAAACAAAACAAAGGAAACTGTTTTTTTAATAAATGGAGAGTCGACTTAGCAATTGTTATAGAAAACTTAGACCAGAGATCACAACTTAAAGAAAGCACAAATTTGCTTTTTATCAAAAATCATTACTCCTTATTGATAAACACGAAAACTCATAATTGCAAAATAAGTTCTACTTATTTAAAAAACGAATACACTTAATTGGCGAAAATAGTAATGATACTAAATAAAGAAATCAATACGACTGATGACAAAAAATACTTCTGATTAGCAAAAATATATAGTCCTGATTGATAAAATAAATTTTCGATATTGTAAAAACTAAAAATCTTTATAGCAAATATAAATATTTCGATCGTAAAACTGAATACTGATTGCAATAATAAATACACCGAATAAAGAGGGATAATCTTTATTAAAGAAACTAATACTTATTGAATAGTTAGGGTGTAAAACGGACAAAGCCGATATCTAGAACGTTCATTTGCGGGTGATATTCACATAATGAGGCCGATCCCTTTGTCTAGATTGTTCCTGGATTTTGCGGCATACAAATCAGCATTTGGATTCAATATCATGTATTGCCCTGGTCACTGTCATTGCGTATATTTACATACATCCGATATTTTCCGGCGTCGCCTCGTACTCTATTCGTCATAATCTCGATTGCAAAAATACTCATAACTAAAAATAAGTAATCATGCCAGGAAACATAAATACTATTAGTAGATGTTTAGGTAACGTAAATAGCATTATTTACGTTTCAAAAAAGAAACATGTTTCTTTATTACACACATCGGCAAATGACAATGAAGACAGTTCCAAAAAGATAACACTACATAGGTTCGAACAAATTTATTTTTAAGGTAATCAGTATTTAATATTTAAACGATAAGCTATTTTTACATTTTAGTTTCGAATTTTACGTATCATTTTTCTTCAGCCGCTCCCATACTTTTGTTTGGATAATTGAGTTATTGTCTTTTTAAAACTATAGTAATTGACATAATGTGATATGTTTCCTTGAAATGAAGAGAAATAATCGTTCCATCGAAGAAATATGTAATTACTTAAGCTCAAAAGACATTTACTAAGAACATTAAAACCAATTCATATTTGAAACCGTTAGAAGTTAATGCTTTAACTATAGGCTTTTTTTGTTAGACATTCGAATTTTGCGTATATTTTACATCAAGTTTTTGGACAGTTGGATTTTTGTCTCTTTTAGTAATTGAAATTCGACATAAAATAATAATACATAATTTGTCTTTGAAATGAAGACGTATGCTTAAAATAGCCGAAAATACCTATAAATATTTTATATAAAAACTAATTTATAAAAGAATCTATATGTAATTTGCTTGAAGCATTACGTGGGATAAGTATGTAGTAAAGATTTAGAAGGCTATGACAATACTTGTTATATCTGTGACAATATCCATTATATTTTGGGAAAAATTCCCCTTTTCAAATGGTGGATGACAGATCGATTCAAAACATTCTGGATTATGGAACACATTCATAAGTTGTAAAAGGGAATTTTACTTAATACAGTTGAATAATTATATATATATATATATATATATATATATATATATATATATATATATGTGTGTGTGTAGACATATATGTGTGTATTATTGATTTGTAATTCGCCGCTTGTTTTCGTCTTCTCTCATCAACACCGACTAATCTAATGGCTACACTTTTGTGAGTATCGTTGTTTTATGGATTTGTAGCCGGTAAAATATCTACAAAGAGGTGAAAATTGAAAAACAAATGGAACTTGAAAGGCCTAACTCGACTACACGTACGGACTCACAAATATATACCGTTCATTTTTAAATATTTCTAATTAATCTTACGATAGCTCAAACAGTAATGACTAATGCTAAGGCGCTATATTTTATATTTTGATTTTATCTGATGGCACCTCTGCCATATTTATTTTTGCAATTATTACTATATATTGGATCAATATAATGTATAAAATCTATAGTAATTGCCTCTATAATAATAATAATAATAATAATAATAATAATAATAATAATAATAATAATAATAATAATAATAAATACGAAATCTACATCAATTGAAATATTTGAATTAATATACTTAAATTATTTAATCCAATCAGGATAAATGCTGTCATTCCGTCAGCCATTGTTGTGTGGAAGTACCAAGTAATTCGCAGAACCTTCAATGTTCAGTAGATTCTAACTTACAACTCAATTTACTTAGTACTTTATTCATTACGTCACGTGTCGTTGCGAAATTCTACCAGATTTTGTCTAATTAAACGAAGACATTCTACATCCGTGAATTAAATTAATGACCTCATCAAGAGTCCATTTAAACTACCGGTTCAGCAAAAAGATACTCGAGTTCAACAAGAACAACCTGAAGACCAGAGATTACATCGGCTGAAACGTTGTAAACGTTGTGCGAATAACAATTAACCGGAAGCAATAGTCCGAATAATCCAAACAATACGAATTATTAATCCTCATTTAAAAAAAGAATGTAAAAACAAAAAAACAAAACGGAATTGTATTTAAAACACCAGCACTAAAAGACAAGCAAATCTGATTGCAAACTAAAACGCAACAGAAAGATAGCAACGTTCATAGAGATGATATTTGAATTATGTTGAGAAGAGAGTTATTGCAGAATTTTTCATTTTGATTTCAAATGATGGATTTTAGGAATAAGTTTTTATAAAAAAATTACTTTACATTACATTTAAAGATTCCGTTGTATCTAATCATTTACATTTTAAATTATAATCGTTTTGAAAACAGTTGTGCCTTCTTTTCAGAACTTTGAATACATGATTAAAAAAAGCAAATTCGCACAAGTTTCTTATTTGAAATCAAGCTATGCAGAAAAAAATGCTGAAACAGCGCGCGATATCGTTTAGCCCAAGAACCACTTATGTACGCACAGCACAATATTGGTTTAAGAAATTTCGTGGAAGCGAGGAGATTCTTGAAGATGATGAGGATAGTGATCGGCCATCGGACGTTGACAACTATTATATAAGAGCGTTAGTCGAAGCCAATCCAGACACAACATTTTCTGAATTATAAGTAACGTATACGAAGATTTGTAACTACTTGAGAAAGATTGGAAAGACAAAACCTTGATAAATGAGTGCTTCACAAATTGAACGATAAGTAAAAGAAATGCCGTTAAGATGTGTCACTTTCCCTTCTTTTACGCAATATGAAGCTCCATGACTGTTTGCTGGTCTACGACTGATCTCTCTCATTAC